>NC_051327.1:7548575-7848575 GCF_015220235.1 Choloepus didactylus | reverse complement strand
ACATCCAAAATGTTAATTGTGGAAAGTACGAAACTAATACTAGACCTATATTTGCTACCATATGCATAAAATACCTTTTCTTAAGGATTGTAAATATAAATGTCAGCAACCATATTCACATCAGATGATAGTATTCAATTTAAAGATGCTGGTGTGAGAATTATATAATTGTTAAATGTTTCCAGATGACTACAAATTGGATAAGTTAGACTCACATGTTAACTTGTCTAACAGAGCCACCCTCATTCACAAACAATTTTGTGCTATTTCCTGGGAAGCAGTTGCTTAACATGTGCAGAATGTTTAACTAGATTGAACTTAAATGTATGAAAATGGATAGAGGTGATAGTATCATGTCATTGTTAGAATAATTAACAGTGCTGAATTGTGGGTGAAAGTGGTGGAAAGAGGAAGTTTAGAATCACGTATGTCATCGGAAGGAAAGTTGGAGGTTAAAGCATGGGAATGTATAACAGTGAATATTGTGGTGGACACTGTCTGTTATTAATTGTACAAATTGAAAAAAATTCTTTTATGAACTAAAGAAAACATATGACACTATTACAGGAAATAGTGAGATGTATGACACTATTTCAGGGAGTAGCATATTTGTTTCTACTTAGCTTAATGCTCTATAAATATTAACTTCTATATTTATATGGCAATAATGTAGATTGAACTTTTACTTTTTTGTTTCAGTGAAAGCCAAAATTATGTAACTGAATGGTACCAATGTCTTTATAAATGAAATTGAAAGTAGCAAATAAAATTGTTAATAATATTACATATCAACACAAAGAAATTTCTATGAAAGTTTAATTTTCAGAATGAAATAACAAAAAACACAAAAATTTTTACAACCATCCACAAATTCCCCAAAACATAAAATATATTATTTGAAATCTTGTTCCATGAGGCTGCATATATGTGATGTTTATGTACACGAGACATTCATATAAATGCATTTGAGTGAACATTTTAATTCACAATTGAATAAAAAATAGAATAATAATGCTAATACACAAACTTCATTTATATGATCCTTCATAATTTTTCAAGCACTTACAATCTCTTATATTCTAGACTGTGAAAGACAAGGAATATTATATGGGCAAGGTATTTGAGGCTCAGAAATACAAATTGAACTATTTAGAAATTCTATTACAATATACACCTTATAAAACAAGAGGCTATACTCCCAGAAAGGAAATAAAATATCACATTTCACTATGAGTGTGTGTTTGTGTCTATGGGGGAAATTTTATGAAAAAAATTTTTTTCCTCTCATACCTACCTTCAATTTACCTTCACAAATAGTTGCAATATTATATTAAAAACAGAAACTGGGTGTTTCAATGAGGAAAAATGACCTCTTTCCTAGAATTGTGAGGCAAAATGGAGGGCAACTTTGTAGGATGGAATATTATAAAATTGGTAATAAATTCCTATTTGGTATAGAGAGATAAAAGATAGATGATAGATAGATAGATAGATAGAAATATATTAAAGACTTTATTCTGAAAGTGAATGAAATTTGAGTTGAGCAGATTCCAAGTGTTCTTAGATGACTGATATCGTTAGTCAGTAGGAAATAAAAGTGGACTTCCTCAATGAAATATCTGATGTACTCCATTATTGCCATGTAAAATATCAGGAAAATAATCTCACAATAGACAATTGTAATTCCATACTTAAAATTGATTATTGTATCACATTAAGACTTGGAGAAATTGGGATTTAGCAGATCTTGCTTAACTTGCATATATTTTTAAATTTCATTTGCTTAGACTTGGAGTTTACCATTTGGTCCAATGGTCAGGAAAATAAACTGCTGGCACTCTCTGGATCAGTCATGGCTGGATTTTCATCATGGCTGCATTTGTTACTTAAGAGACCCAGGAGTGAACACAATTTATGTTCTAAGATCTGACATTTTGAAGAGGAGCTACAGCCAAGAGGGACACTTTGAAGAACACACAAGAGTTGATAGAGGAGCTGCAGATGAGAGACAGCTTGAAGATGGCTGTTGGAAGCAAACTCTTGCTCCAGAGAAGCTAAGAGAGGACAAACACCCCAAGAGCAACTAAGAGTGACATTTTTGAGGAACTGCAGCCTAGAGAGGAGCATTCTGGGAGAGAGCCATTTTGAAACCAAAACTTTGGAGCAGACACCAGCCAAGTGCTTTCCCAGCTAACAGAGGTTTTCTGGATGCCATTGGCCATCCTCCAGTGGAGTTACCCAATTGTTGATGCTTTACCTTGGGCACTTTATGGCCTTAAGACTGTAACTGTGTAAGCAAATATACCCCCCTTATAAAAGCAAATCCATTTCTGGTGTTTTGCATTCCAGCAGCATTAGCAAACTAGAATAGTGGGTTAGTTTTAAAGTTTGTTCATTGTTTCCTTAATTGATTCTAATTGAGCTTTATATTCTCTTTCAGTGGTCTTCAGGAGTTATTAATTAATAGCATCTCATTTAGTAAATTTAATTATTTCAAGTTTCTCCTTGAAATAATTATGTCTAACCTGATCAAAGACACCCTATTGTGGCTGTGTAAATTTAGATTAATCAGAGGTTAGTTTAACTCATTTATTAGGATAGTTGCAACTGTTGACATTAGAATTCTTATGTAAATAATTAGAAACTGTTTGGATAGGAGGTTCCTGTAAAGGAGCCTCAGTTGACTGTTTGTCACCCATTACCCCATGAGTAATTTGAAAAAATAATAAAAATAAAATAGAAAACTCTTACTTGGAAGTTCAGTATTGAATTTGCAAAGGCCCTACCAGGGTATTTATTCTGAGAAACAGATTGACTGGCTGACTGTTTCTCATAGTGAGAGAAACTGTAAAGAATTCTCTTACTTGATGGTCAAAAGCAACAGACACCATAACAGAGGACCCAATCAGACTTTAGCTCAACAACTTTGACCTCAGCCACAATACAGCAAGAATTCAAAGATCCAAGAAGGGCTAGCCAAAGTACCCAGACAATGAACCCAGAGAATATGGAGCACAAAGGATTCCTGTTGCTACCATGTGCTTCTCTCATCTGCTGTCCCAGAACTGTCCTAGTGTTTCCCTTCAAATCCCACTCCTCTGATATTAGACTGTTATGCTGAAAACAGAATGAACAGACACCGAAAACTGAAGAACAGAAGTTTATTAAGCTAAAGTAGGATGCATACAAAACAGCAACAAAGAAGATGGTGGCATAGGGAGATGTGGAATTTTTTGTCACCTAAGGCAGCCAGAAACTCTCTGGAACAACTGTTTGGGGGACTTCTGTGACCAGACACATATCATACACTGGTCTGGAACAGGTGGAAGGTCTGAGATCACAGTGCAGAACTGTAAGTCTCCCAATATGTGGACGTTGGCTCCCCTCACTCACTAACTAGCACAGGAGACTGGTCTAGAATTGCTTTCCCATGGGAAAAAGAATCAGTATCTACTAGGAACAAATGAAGGTTGCTCAACCAAGCTCCAACTGGGGATTTAATTAAGAAATTTGTACTGCTGAACACAACCTCAGAGCACAGATAAACCCAGAAAAAGCAAGAAAGGAATCTGGAGCTCTCTCTGTAGCATAGAGGAGGCAGGATGACATAAAAAGAAGCATTTGGAATTTATTTGGAATTTATTTGGGCTTAAAATATCTGCTGCTATCAGGTGGGTGTGAGACTTATAGTACCACACATGCCATCTCTCCATAGGTGCAGATTTTAGTGCTAATTGTGTCCTTCTATTCTTTAACCATATTGCTCTGGCTATTATTTCCCTGATGGATGTATTTTCTTCATATTATAGCATTGTTGATCCTCTTGAGAATAGGAAGGTGGGCTCCAGGGTTCTATTGACCTTCCTCACAACTCCCTCTGACACTATGCAACAAAGCCAGTCTGGAGGAAGTATCAACTAAAGAGTCAAAGCAAACAAGCCCTTTTTGGCAGGCAGAGTTACAGGTGTTTTAGTAGTAAGGTGTTTCTGTCTCCTTTGAGGCATGACCAGAAGATGTGCCTGATATTTTTAAAGTTTTGGAGGCCATGGAATTTGGCTGTGTCGATAACTCAAGGGGGAAGATACCATGTGTGGCAACTGGAGTCTGGTTTAAATATAAAAGCATTTTAGTTAAAACAGAGTTCTAATTTGTTTTTATATTTCTACTAGGGTTGTATTTGTTAATGGGTAGAATATAAGTTATGTACTTTCTTTGCTTCTTGTTTAAATGTCCTTTATTTGTTGAAGATAAAGCTCTGACTTGTAGCTGACTGCAAACACTTTTAGAGAAGTAGAGTAAAACAATGTGACTGATAAGGAAAGTTGTTTGTTTCTGTGACATATAACTTCTTTTAAGCAGTTAAAACTATGACTAGCAACACTACTCTGTTGTTTAATATCATGCAGATCAGTATCAGAACATAACATGGACAGTGAGAACATGGGTAAGCCTTTAGGAATTTTATATAGTCCTTAAATATTTATATGAACAATATTTTATCAATGCAAATTTAACTATCAGGTTATAAAACCCTTTTATATTTGACAACATTTCCTGTACAATTCATAGCATATTAAATGAACCTAATTATTTTTAGCACTTCTCTTTTTACAAGGTGAAAGGATAACTAGGAAAAGGTTTACTGGGAAGCAATATTTGGTTTCTTATTTAACTTAAGTTAAGGAAAGACTCAATTCTTTTAAAAGTGAGAAGACTTGATTTTTTCTTAAACAACCAGGGATATGATAAAGTTAACATAAAGTACAAGAGGTTACTTTGATAAAACATAGACTTTATGCCTTTTACACTCATTATTTAAAAAGAAAAACTTTTATAACCTCTTACTAAAAACAGACTGATAATCAAAGAAAATTTTGCTACTTCAACAGTGAGAAAACTAAATTTTAGTTTGTATCAATATATTATTTGATGCTCAGACTTTTAATAAAATTTACAGAGAGACTCAATTTTACAACTTTTGCCACAAGAAATAGATTTCCTTTTCCACAAACCTCTGCAACTTTCTATACATATTCAGGTGTACTGGTTTGGATGTATTATATATGTCCCCCAGAAAAAGCAATGTACTGTGTTGCAATCTTGTGGGTGCAGACTTATTAGTCTTTTGACTAGGTTGGAACCTCTTGATTGTTTCCACGGAGATGTGACTCAACCAACTGTGGGTGGTAACTCTGATTAAATTATATCCTTGGGGAAGTGGACCCTGCCCATTCAGTAGTCCCAATTAGATTGAGTCCTGATTTCTTATCAGAAACCATGAAGGCAAGAAGTCAGTGGGTTTAAATAGTTAAAAAGCTGCAGGAAAACAACTGCCAGTCAAGAATTTGATATCCAGTAAGACTCTCCTTCAAAAATTAGGGGAAGGTTAATACATTCTCAGATAAACAAAAGCTGAGAGAATTCATCACCACTAGACTGGCCCCACAAGCAATGCTAAAGGAAATTCCTCAGACTGAAAAAAAGGGGCACTAGACAGTGGCTCAAAATGGAATACAGAAATAAAGGACCTACAATAAAGGTAATAATTTGGGTAATTATAAATGTCATTATTATTGCATTTTTTGGTATGTAAAATTTGATACAATTCTTAATTCCTACAGGTGCTTAAATGCAAATTCATAAAAAACCACTTTCTGAGTGCACATGGAACATCTCCAGGATGGATTGTAAAACAAGTCATTACAAATTTTATATATATATATATATATATATATATATAATATATATATATATAAATTAAACAATGTTTATTCACTGACCACAACTGAATGAAGCTAGGCATTAATAACAAGGAAAAATGGAATATTCACAAATATGTGGAAATTAAAAAACATTCTCTTAAACAACCAATGTATTGAGGAGGAAATTAACAGTGAAATTAGGAAACATATGAAATTAGGAAACATATTGAGGCAACTGAAAATCAAAATACAACATACAAATGCTTATGGGATGCTGTTAAGGCAGTGTTGAGGGAGAAATTTATAGCTCTAAATGTTTCCATTGAAAGAGAAGAAAGACTTCAAACCAGAGATCTAACCTCAAAATTGGAAGAACTAGAGAAAGAAGAGCAAACTAAACCCAAGTTGAGCAGAAGGAAAGAAAAAACAAAGATTACAGAAGAGATAAATGAAATAGAATAAAACAAAAACAATAGAGAAAATTAACAAAACCCAAAGCTGGTTTTGTGAAAAGATCATTAAAATTGACACATCTTTGGCAAGACTGACAAGGAGAAAGGGAGAGAATGTACAAATAATGAAATCAGAAATGAAAAGGGGGACATTACTACCAGACCTAGTGAAATAAAAGAACTGTAAGATGATACTATTAAAAACTGTATGCCAATAAATTAGATAACCTAGATGGAATAGACAAATTTTTAGAAATACCCAAACTACCTACATAGACTCAAGAAAATATATAGGATCACAAGCCAATTACTAGCAAAGAGATTGAATCAGTAATCAAAATCTCCCAACAAATAAAAGCTCAAGACCAGATAACTTCACAGGAGACTTCTACCAAACATTCTAGAATGCATAACTCCAATTCTGTTCAAACTCCTCCACAATTTGAGGAGATAGAAAAAGAAAAGAAAATGACAGAAAAATATCTCTTATGAAGATAGATGGAAATATCCTCAATAATATACTAACAAGCATAATCCAAAATGCTAGGAAACCTGATCCAAAAGCATATAAGAATAGGAGGAAACATTGTCAATGTTATAAAGGGCATATATGAAAACTCCACAGCTAACATCCTACTTAATTGTGAAAGACTAAAAAATGTTCAGGTAAGATCAGGAACAAGATAAGGATCCCACTGCCATCACTCTTATTCAACATTTTACTGTAATTTCTAGCCAGAACAATTAGTCAATAAAAAGAAAAAAGGCATCCAAATTGGAAAGAAAGAAGTACAACTTTCCCTATTTGCAGATGATATGAACCTATATGCATAAAATGCTGATAAATTCACAATAAAGCTCCTAGATGTAATAAATGATTCATCAAAGTGGTGGAGTATAAGCCCAACATGCAAAAATCAGACATCTCTCAAAAAGAAAAAAAAAAATAAGTTAATGTGAGAATGTGAAGCCAAGGCTTAAAACATACAGGATTCTTAATAAGTTGATGGAAATATTTTGGTATAGGATGGTGGGGATGACAGAACAAAATTTGTATGCCACTAACAGCACTGACATACATATTTGAATAGGACTAAAAGGGGAAATAGACTGAAAATATGGTAACAGGATAAACATTTTTAAAAATCCATGGAACTACACTACACATTGAATCCTAAGTGAAAGCAGAGACTTTTATTAATAGTACAATTATAAAAGTGTGCTTTCATCAAGTGTAACAAAATTTCCACACCTATGAATGTTGTTGGTGGGTGGTATATTGGGATCTGTATTTATATTTCATATATGATTATTTTGTAAACCCAGAACTTCTCTAATTAAAAAAAAATCCTCCTATAAAGAGAATGAATCTTCCTTATTGTGAGTGGAGAGACTGAAGTTACCTCCTATGATGAGATTTATGTATGTATGTATATATGTCTACATATATATGCATTTGATTTTCCATTTTTATTTCCTTCTCTTACCTTTTTATAAGATTTTGACTCCTGAAAGTTTCATTTAACATAATAACTTACAGTATAAAATTATATAATACATGGGACTAGTTATGAAAAGTAACACTGCATTACTGTCAGGATATATGGAGGCTACTGCTTACTTATTCACTTATGCAGAAAATACAGAGTTCCAATCTAACTCGTATTACCAAAATCATGCTTCTTAGAATTGAGGAAAGATTATAATATACTATTTACTATTATTTAGTTTCTATGTTTTTATTTTACTTCAAATCACAGTATATTATTAGTTGATGTAAAAATTTTTCATCTTAGTTGAGGATTATTAAATTCTTTATATATCATTGATTTCTTTTTCTACCAATTATTTTCATTGGTTTATTCTTAATATTGGGCTTAGTTTTTAATATTATGTGAAGTATCAGGGCTTTCACATATTATTTAATTTTATCCTGGTGTGGATTTGAATGTGTTATTTTTATTTTGCAATTGCTTTGAATATGTATTCTCTTATTTAATTTTTTGTAAAACATTTATTTTAAAATAATTTCAAACAGGACAGTTGCAAAAATAATATAAATCCTATATGGAGAATTCTAAATTCCCCTATCCCCCAGATACCCAGATCTACCAATTTTAACATTTTGCCACCTTTGCCATAGCATTCTATCAACTTGCCATCATCCATCTATTTTCTGAGCATTTGAGAGCACACATCATGCTCCTTGAACAAATAATACTTCCATGTACATTTCCTATGAACCAGGATATTCACTTTTGTAATCACCTTAAGCACAGTTATCATGTTCAAGAAATTTAACATTGCTATAAACTTGTTATAGAGGGTGAGAGGGCAATAGAGCAACTATCTGAAAATAGCTAAAGACAACAAATAAGAGAGAGAGCAAAAGGAATATAAAAAACATTTTGTAAAGGAAACTAACATATCAATAAAATTCAATTTTATATAGTAGAGAAAATTTTCATTTCATATTTATTAAGCAGAATAAAGTCCTTTAAAAATAAAAAGATTATCAAACTGAGTCAAAATACAAAATCCAATATATGATATTTCTTACACAATTTTTATTAAAGCAAAATGATGCACAGTATTGAGTTAAAACAGCACAAAGAAACTGATATTACAGAATGTTGTTATTGTGATTTCATTTGTCTGAGCCTCACTTCCCCCAAGTATTTGTATAACTCATTATTTCACTTCTATAGGTTTGCTCTAATGTGATATCCATCAAGAACTTTCTATAAATTGTTTTTTTAATTTTGATTTTCCTTTCTTTCTTTTTTAAATTCAATTTTATTGAGATATATTCACAAACCATATAATCATTCACAGTGTACAGTTGTTCACATTACCATTAAATAGCTGTGCATTCATGACCATAATGAATTTTTGAGCTTTTCATTACCACACCAAAAATATGAGTAAAATTTAAAGTAAAAAAGAACACCCTAAACACCCATCCCCCTCATCCTGCTTATTATTCATTTACTTTTTTTCCCCATTTTATTTTCTATTTGTCCATACATTGGATAAAGGGAGTGTGAGCCACAAGATTTTCACAATCACATGGTCACATGGTCTTCTTTCTGGAAGAAATGGAAACGTCCTCATATAGACAGAGGTGGGGAATGCATAAATATCTGATTACACAGGGAGCCATTGATTGTTTACTTAGGAGGGAATGTATGTGTGTGAATAAAACTGTCTATAAGTTACTTTTTTAAGAGTGTAACATTTATTTGTCTCTATAGATCCCCTTCCCACACAAAATATGACACTCTTGTTGCATGTACCTCCTCCAAGTTCCACAAACTGTACAGCCCACCACCTGCCCAGGGCCTTTGCATTGGTGTCCCTTTGTTCCATTTGCCTTTCATGAATGTGTATGACTGACTCTTCTCCTTTCAACTCTTTTATCAAATTTCAACTTTTATTGAGGCCTGCCCTAACTACACTATCTCCACTTGCTTTCTCATGCCCTTGCCCCCAAATCTCTCACCCCATAGTCTGTATTAGATTTATTTTATTTAATATTACTTTTCACATTCTAACATGGTATATAACTTCCTTCTGTATATTTCTCTGTATCTCCAGCTAGAATGTTTGGCCTAGGTAGCCAAAGAGCTTTCTTGTTTGTTATACTGTGAACACAGTTTATGGTACATTGTAGATATTCAATATAAAATATTTGCTGAATAAATGATTTAAATGGAATGGCATAATGAATAAAACACATACACTGTTTATTTAATCCAGCAGTAAAGCACCCCAACAAATATACTAACTCTGAATAATATGTTTGATCATTTCAAAGTTGGAAAACAACATTTGTAACTTTCACAGCATCCATGAGCCATTTACAAAAATTTATTACAGTTAATCATAAATTTCAGTAATTTTTCAAAATTTAAACCAAAAAAGCTACATTATCTGATGAAAATAAAGTACATTTTTAAATTAATATTCAAAATAGAAAAACTGCAAAAATTTACCATTTGAAAATTAAAAATTAATACAACTAAAAATGCAATACTAAGCTATTTTTGGTCAAATAGGAATTAAAATATTTAATCTAGAATATTTTTATACTGAATGTCTATATGATAATGCACAGCACTGCATATAAAATAGAGTGTTAATTAGATGAATAATGGAAATATTAAATTCCTGTATTATTAAGCAGGTAAAAATAATAATCTATTATCTCTATGTGCTAGGATAAACCAATGAATTTAACCTAAAAAAGAGTGAGAAATAAAATGAGAAAGCTAGAATAGCAATGAATTAAAATCAAATAAAATTAGATAATGTTTATCTAAAAGAAAATAAACACAAAGTGCAATTATTTAATAAGCCATAAAAAGTGAGAATAATCCATGAAAGGGAAAAAAAGAATAACAAAAATATAGGGAATAAAAAAATAATGAGGAGGCAGGGCAAGATGGCAGAGTCATGAGGTGTTGCTTTTAATTACTCCACTTGGGCAATTGGTAGATAGCCAGAAACTGTGTGGAACAGACACTGCAGAGGAATTTGAGTTTGGACATACTTCATACAGCACTAACAAATGCATGGAGCAACTGAGATCAGCAAAATCTCTAAGTTGTCATGGTCAGGCACAATCCCAAGGGAGGAGGGGCCATTGGTGCTGGGAACCAGAGGAAGAACTGCAGTTGCAACACTGATTAACAAACACAGACTGCTGAACCAAAATCCAACCATAGATAAACTGAGACCAGACTCCAAAGAATCTGGGAGTAGTCAACCTGGCAGAGAGGAGAGAGGGCTAGCAAAAAAAAACCCAAAAAAACAAACAAACAAAAATAAAACAGACACTTTTGGACTTCGGGGTTAACATAATACAGAGAAAGGCTGGGCTCAAACAGAATCAGGCACATATGCAAACCCAGGGGGCCAGGACCCTTCTCTGAAAAGCCATTTTTTCTGATTTCTTGATTATTTCTTAATCACCTCCAACTCCTTGTCTTTTTGCATTTTAATAGACCATCAGAACTGCAAAGATTGAATTGAAGGGCTTTTCTTTAAATAGTGTATACTGGGCCCTTCTTTTTCTTTTTTCTTTTTTATCTTCTTCTCTTTCCCTTTTTATTTTTTTAACAACTATTCAAAGAAGCCCATCACAGAGAGCATCAAAAATGCAATTTGGCCTAGGCAAGAGCAGAGCTGAGATAGCTCTGAAAGACAAGGCTATAAGTCTAGTGGTGGAGAAAATTTGCTAAAGAGCACAACTTCCTAAGAAAAGGGGGCAATGGCCCATCTCCAGTGGCACATTCCTTTGGGGAACTCAGAACACAGGGGCTGGAATTCAGAAACCAGCTTCAGTCAGTGACACCCATGACAGGGTCAGGGCCACAGGAGAACTAAAGGCTCCATACCTCCTCACACTGGAGGGGATTTGAAGGTTGGCAAGTGCCACCTCCGAGACAGCATAGGAGAAGCACAGACTCTACAGGCCTCACAGAAGGGTCTCATTCCCAAAGAAACTCCATACCTTCCTCCTGAGACCTGGGCCACTCTGGACAAAGAAATCCTGACTGGGGTTGACCCTATCTGAGGAGATCCTCATACAGAAAGACTACATGGAGCAGGGCAAGAAACAGAAAACCAAGAGGTGAAAAATTCTGATCAACTGAAAAGAACTTAAGTTAGAGACCTAGAATAAGCTGAACTAAACACAAAAGTTAGAGAACAAAGCCAAACAACAACAACAAAAAAACTATAGGTAAAACAGTGCAAATGAGCTCCAGAATGAACTAATCAAGAAAATCAGGTGCCTAGACATCTCAAGATACTGGGCCATACCAGGAAACATGAGAATATAGACCAGCCAAAGGAACAAAGTAATAGTTCAACTAAGATACAGTAATTGAGGCAACTAATGCTAAATCAATTCAATGAACTGAAGGAAGAACAAATTAAAGATGTTCAAACAAACCTCCTAAATCAATTCAAAAACCAAATCAATGAATTGAGGGAAGATATAGTGAAAGAGATGAAGGATATAATGAAGACACTGGGTGACCATAAAGAAGAAGTCATAAACTTGAAAAAAACAAATGGCAGAAATTATGGGAATGAAGGGCATAATGAAGGAGATGAAAAAACAATGGAGGGATACAACATTAAATGTGAAAAGACAGAAGAAAGGATCAGTGAATTGTTGGAAGACCTGACATTTGAATCCATACATACAAAAGAACACATGTTGAAAAGAATGGAAAAATATGAGCTGTGTCTTAAGGATATGAGTGACAACATGAAGCACAAAAATATACATGTAATGGGTGTCTCAGAGGGAAAGAGAGGGGAAAAGGGGAAGAAAGAATACTAGAAGAAATAGTCACTGAAAATTTTCCAACTCTTATGAAAGACAGAAAATTAGAGAGTCAAGAAGTACAACACACCCCAAACAGGATAGAACCTAATAGACTTACTCCAAGGCACTTACTGATGAGATTGTCCAATGTCAAAACCAAGAGAATTCTGAAAGCAGCAAGAGAAAAGCAATGCATCACATACAATGGAAGCTCAATAAGACTATGTACAGGGTTCTCCACAGAAACCATGGAGGCAAGAAGACAGTGGTATGATATATTTAACATATTGAAAGAGAAGAACTGCCAACCAAGAAATATATATCTGGCAAAACTGTCCTTTAAAAATGAGGGAGAGATAAAAACATTTTCAGACAAACAGACACTGAGAGAGTTTGTGAAAAATAGAACACCACTATAAAAAATACAAAAGGGAGTACTACAGGCTGATGGGAAAAGACGGGAGAAAGCAGTTTGGAGAAGAGTGCAGAAATGAAGATTATCAAGAAGGGCAAAAAGAGAGAGAGGAAAAAATAAGACATGACATATAAAATCTAAATGACAAAATGGTAGAAGAAAATACAGCCCTTACAGTAATAACACCCAATGTTAATGGATTAAACTCCCCAATAAAAAAAAAAAAACAGGCTGGCAGAATGAATTAAATAACAGGACCCATCTATATGCTGTCTACAAGAAACTCACTTTAGACACAAGGACAAATATAGGCTGAAAGTGAAAGGTTGGAAAAAGATATTTCATGCAAGCAGCAACCAGAAAAAAGCAGGGGTAGCTATATTAACATCAGACAAATTAGACTTCAAAAGTAAAACAATTAAAAGAGACAAAGAAGGACACTCTATATTAGTAAAATGGCCAATAAATCAAGAAAAGATAACAATCATAAACATTCATGTACCAAGCCAGTGTGCCCCCAAATTCATGAGACAAACACTGAGAACACTGAAAGGAAAAGAATATACCTCTACAGTAATGATTGGAGACTTCAATACACTGCTCTCGTCAATGGATAGATCATCTAGACAGAGGATCAATAAGGAAATTGAGATGTTAAATTGTATGATAAATGAACTAGACTTGACAGACATGTATAGAACTCTACACACCACAACTGCAGGATGCACACTTTTCCCAAGTGGTCATGGAATATTCTGTAGGATAACCACATGTTGGGTCACAAAGCAAGTCTCAACAAATTTAAAAATATTGATAGTATAAAAACACTTTCTTGCATCTAAATGGAATGAAGTTGGAAATAAACAACAGGCAGAAGATTATAAAATTCACAAATACCTGGAGACTAAACAACACACTCATAGAAAACCAGTGGGTAAAGAAAGAAATTACAAGAGAAATTAGTAAATACCTTGAGGCAAATGAGGGTGAAAAGAAAACATATCAAAATTTATGGGCTGCAGCAAAGGTGGTGCTGAGAGGGAAATTTATGGCCCAAAAAGACTATATTAAAAGAGAAGAGAAAGCAAAAATTGTGGAATTAACTCTCCACTTGGAGGAGCTAGAGATAAAAGAGCAAACTAACCTCAAAGCAAACAGAAGGAAAGAAATAACGAAGATTTGAGCAGAAATAAATGAAACTGAGAACATGAAAACAATAAAGACAATCAACAAAACCAGAAGTTGGTTCTTTGAGAAAATCAACAAAATTGATGGACCTCTAGCTAGGCTAATGAGAGAGAGAGAGAGAAAGAGAGAGAGAGAGGATGCAAATGAATGCAATCAGAAATGGGAAAGGAAACATAACTACTGACCCTGCAGAAATAAAGGATATAATGGGAGGATATGATGAGAAACTATATGCTAAAAAACTAGACAACTTACACAAAATGGATAACTTCCTAGAAAAGCATAAAGAACCAACATTGACCTAAGAAGAAATAAATGACCTCAACAAACAAATCACAAGTAAACAGATTGAGTCAGTCATCAAAAAGCTCCCCCCAAAAATGTCCAAGACCAAATGGCTTCATATGTGAATTCTACCAAACATTCAAGAAAGAATTAATACCAATCCTGCTCAAACTCTTCCAAAAAATTGAAGAGGAGGGAAAGCTACCCAACTCATTCTATGAAGCCAACATCACCCTAATTCCAAAATCAGGCAAAGATGCTACAAAAAAAAAAAAAAAAAAAAAAAGGAAAAGAAAAAAGAAAAGAACAGAAAATTATAGACCAATCCCTTTAATGAATATACATGCAAAATTCCTCAGCAAAATATTCAGAAATCAAATCCAAGGGCACATTAAAAGAATTATACACCACAACCAAGTAGGGTTTACTCCAGGTATGTAAGGCTGATTCAACACAAAAAAAAATCATTAGTGTAATACACCACATCAATAAATCAAAGCAGAACAAGATCATCTTGATCAATGCAGAAAAGGCATTTGACAAAATTCAACATCATTTCTTGATGAAAACACTTCAAAGAATAGGAATAGACAGGAATTTTCTCAATATGATAAAGGCAATATATGAAAAACACACAGCTAACAACATACTCAATGAAGAGAGACTGAAAGCTTTCCCTCTAAGATCAGGAACAAGACAGGGATGCTCAAAGTCACCACTGTTATTCATCATTGTTCTGGAAGTTCCAGCTAGAGCAATTAGGCAAGAAAAAGAAATAAAAGGCATCCAAATTGGAGAGGAAGAAGTAAAACTTCCACTGTTTGCAAATGACAGGATTCTTTATTTAGAAAATCTGGAAAAATCTACAACAAAGCTATTAGAGCTAATCAATGAATACAGCAAAGTGGCAGGCTACAGGAAAAACATGCAAAAATATGTAGTGTTCTTATACACAAGTGATGTGCAACAATAGGAAGAACCAAAAAAAAAATCAATTCACAATAGCAACCAAATGAATCAAGTATCTAGGAATAAACTTGATGAAGGCCACAGAAGACCTATACAAAGGAAACTACAAGAAACTGCTAAAAGAAATTGAACAGGACCTTAAAAAAATGGAAGAATGTACTGTGTTAATGGATTGGAAGACTAAATATAATTAAGATGTCAACTCTGCCTGAACTGATTTACAGCTTCAATGCAGTACCAATTCAAATCCCAACAACTTACTTTGCAGAAATAGAGAAACCAATAACCAAATGTATTCGGAAGGTAAAGGTGCCACAAATAGCCAAAAATATCTTGAGAAAGAAGAACAAAGTGGGAGGTCTCACACTACCTGACTTTAAAGCATATTACAAAGCTATAGTGCTCAAAACAGCATGGTATTGGCATAAGGATAGATATATCAACAAATGGAATCAAGTTGAGTGTTCAGAAATAGACTCTAACATCTACAGACAATTGATGTTTGATAAGGAATCAAGCCAAAGCAACTGGGACAGAGCAGCCTCTTCAATAAATTGTGTTTGGAGAACTGGATATCCATTTCCAAAAGAATGAAAGAAGACCCCTATCTCACACCTTATCAAAAATTATCTCCAAATGGATCAAAGATCTAAAGATTAGCTCTAAGACCATAAGACTCTTACAAGAAAATTTAGGGCAATTTCTTTAAGATCTTGTGTTAGGAGGTGGTTTCCTAGACCTTACACCCAAAGCACGAGCAACTATAGAACAAATAGACAAATGCAATCTCCTTAAAATCAAACAGTTTTCTTTATCAAAGGAGTTTGTTAGAAAAGTAAAAGGCAGCCTACACAATGGGAGACAATATTTGGAAACCACATGTCAGATAAGGGTCTAATATCCAAAATATATAAAGTGATCCTACAGCTCAACAACTGAAAGACAAACAATCCAATTAAAAAATGGGCAAAAGACATGGACAGACACTTTTCTGAAGAGGAAATACAAAAGACTCAAAAACATATGAAAAAATTCTCAACTTCCCTGGCTATCAGGGAAATGCAAATCAAAACCACAATGAGATATCATCTCACACATACCAGAATGGCCATTACCAAAAACAAACAAACAAACAAAAAAACAGAAAATTACAAGTGCTGGAGAGGATGTGGAGAAAGAGTCACACTTACTCATGGTTAGTGGAAATGTAGAATAGTGCAACCACTCTGGAAGACAGTGTGGCAGTTCCTCAGGAAGCTAAGTATAGATTTGACATATGTCTCAGTTATTTCATTACTATGTATATACTTACAGGAACTGAAAGTTAAGACATGAACAGACATTTGTAAACCAATGTTTATTGTGGCATTATTCACAATAGCCAAGAGAGGGAAACAGCCCAAATATCCATCAATGGATGAGTGGATAAACAAACTGTGGTACATACACATGATGGAAAATTGCACAGCTGTAAGACAGAATAAAGATATGGCACACAAAATAACATGGATGAGTCTTGAGGACATTATGTTGATTGAAGTTAGCCAGAAACAAAAGGACAAATACCATATGGTCTCACTAATATGAACTAACATTAATGAGCAAACTTTGAGAGTTAAATGCTGACAACATAGGGTTACCAGGAGATAGAAAGAGGGTAGAGATCAGGCATTTGATGCTAAAAGACTACAGAATGTTGAGCAGGCAGAAATTGATAGCATAATACTATGTGATGGTAGAACAATACTATAACTATACTGAACAAAGATGTCCATGAGTAAGGCTGAAATAAGTGGACTAGGAACATGTACGACACCTGAGGTAAAGATAGCAGACAAAGGCTGGCACTGTTTAACTTAGCAGAAACTGGAGTGGTCAATGATTCTGACTAAATGTACAAATATAAAACTGTTCTTGCATGTAAGAGAACAAATGAATGTCAACCATGCAGAATGTTGGAATGGGTATGGTAGAGGGGAAAAAATATAATCAAAGCAAACTGGAGTCTATGGTCAACAGTAAACATTGTAATATGCTTCCACTAAATGTAACAAAGGCAATATGCCAAAGCTAAATATGCATGAGAGGGGGATATAAGGGAGGAACATGGAATTCTTGGTAGTGGTGGTGTTGTCTGACCCTACTATTATATATTATTGTATGATATTCTATTTTTCTTTTTATTATCTTTTTATTATTTGTTAAAAAAAACACTTAGTTTCATAGTAATCGATGTGTTCAAGTGCTGACTGTGGTGATAAATGCAAAATTGTATGATGATACTGTGAACAACTGATTGTATACTGTGGATAATTATATGGTATGTGAAAATGGCTCTTTAAAATTGTATGGAAAAATATAAACAGGGATAAAAGTGCTGGAGAAAACATGGAGAGAGGGATGTACATATTTACTGTTGGTAAGGAGGCAGAATGGTATAACCTTTCTGGAGGACAGTGGGGTGGTTACACATGAAGTTAAGCATGTCATTAGGGGGCATTTACTTGGAGGATCTGAGAGCACAGACATGAATGGATATTTGCACACTGGTGTTTATGGAAAGAGTAAGCATGATTTGCAATGGGTGGAGGTGGCCTAAGGGTAGATCAACTGAGGAACAGAATGGTGAACTGTGATGTATGCATACAATGAAATATTGAGCTACTGCAAGAAGAAGTGAAGCTGTGAGACACACAAGAAAGTGAATGGAACCTGTAGACAGTATTTTGAGTGAACTATGCCAGATACAAGGCAAACAAAATAATGCCTCACCAATATGGACTAACTACAATGTGTAAACTCAGAATTGAACCTTAGAGCACAGCTGATCAGGGGAATGCTTATTGTAATGGTCCCTAGTTTGTAAGCTCTTACAGCAGTCACATCTATTCCTGAACTGTAATGGCTATCTCCAGATTCTGAGATTCTGCTCCTTTTGTGTGTAACCTGATCAATCCCTGGAATTTTGGGTATCTGTGTGACACCTGAAACTCAGACCTAGAACTTGGTAGATATGAATGTCAGTATTAGCACATATTGCAACTGTTAAAAAAGCAGAAAAAGAATCCAGACTTAGGCTAGAGATATGAATGAAGCAGATGTGGTTACGACTAGGGCAAATGAGTCCAAAGGGTAAAGGACAATACTGACTGTGTTTTACAACTTCAAATTCCATGTGAGACCAAGGCAAGAGATATTTAGCTGGTGCAAGATCTATATTTCCTAAACAGTTTAACTTGCACAGTTCATTCAAATACCATAATTACATAGAACTTTTAATAGGAAGTAAGATCTGGTAGATTTGCATAAGTTAGTGTGAAATAGAGACAGATCCCAAAACAATTTGGTCAGAGAAAAATATATATGTAGGGCCTCCCTGAGGAGCTGGGGGAAAATGCCGAGGTGTTGGGCTTCCTCACTTGGATTGTTGCTGATGTTCTCACAAACATTGAGGACTGGCAGTTTGCTATGCCGAGCCATCTATCAGGGGACTTGCCCTTATGAAGCTCATCACTGCAAAGGAGAGGCTAAATCTCCTTCTGATTTTGCATAAGAGTCTCCCCCTGAGTACCTCTTTGTTGCTCAGATGTGGCCCTCTCTCTCTCTAGCTAAGCCACCTCGGCATGTGAACTCACTGCCCTCCCCCCTATGTGGGATCTGACTCCCAGGGTTGTCAATCTCCCTGGCAATGCAGGATATGACTCCAGAGGATGAATCTGGACCCAACATTGTGGGATTGAGAACATCTTCTTGACCAAAAGAGGGATGTGAAATGAAACAAAATAAAATTTCAGTGGCTTAGAGATTCCAAATGGAGTTGAGAGGTCACTCTGGTGGGCATTTTTATGCACTATATAGACAATCCTTTTTAGATTTTAATGCACTGGAATAGCTAGAAGTAAATACCTGAAACTGAAAATGCAACCCAGTAGCCTTGAGTATTGGAGATGATTGTATAGCAGTGCAGCTTACAACAAGTGACAGTGTGATAGTGAAAGTCTTATGGATCACACTTCCTTTATTCAGTATATAGACGGATGAATAGAAAAATGGGAACAAAAAATAAATGAAAATAGGGTGGGAGGGGGGTGTTTTGAGTGTTCTTTACATTTATTTTTTATTGTTATTTTCACTTTTTCTTGTACAAGGAAAATGTTCAAAAATAGGTTAGGTTGATGAATACACAACTATATGATGGTACTGTGAACAATTGATTGTACACTTTGGATGATTATATGGTATGTGAATATATCTCGATAAAATTGAATAAAAAATAATGAGATAGTGTTAGAAAGTATATCATCATTTAAGTCAGAAGAGATTTAAAATCTGTGGTCATATTTGGGTTCTGCCATGGCAGTGTAAGTGGTGCAAGAATTACCTTGCCTCATGTGCAAATCTAAACATGAACAAAATGCAAAATTGCTTTCGGGCTTTGGGAAAAGACATAACAGATAAGTTTTCCCTGAGATAATAGAAATCTATGAGAAGGGACTCACATTTTTCCTGCTGTTCTGTACTGCCTGCAGACTTGGAAGTTACAGAGTATAAGCAGAGCATTAAGGTCTTGCATAGCTGAAGAGGCAGGGATTGGAGTTTCCACCATTGAAGAAGTTGGAACAGAGAACACAGGTTTCAAAAGGAGATGCCCAAATATCAGTACTGGGATTCTCTGTAGGTCCTTAGCTGAAGATGGAGAATCAATAGGCCAAGAGAGGCTGCTACCAGGCTAAGAACAGTACATTCATACCAGAGTTCACAAAGGGCTGGGAGAGGCTGGGTGTCTATAGCAGCCAGGATGATGAATATCTTTGATTAACTTGGGCATGAAGTTAAGACAAAACAAAACAAAACACAAAAAGCAATCATGCACATTTGAAGTAAGGACAATATACTTAGTAAATGCCACACCCCACCGCTAAGTACAAAATGAAATAGATCATCCATAAGAAACAATAATATAAAGCCTTAGAGTTTCAAAAGTCATTGTTAGTAATTTATTTTCACCCAGAAGAAACCTCAATATCTATTATCCAAAAACAACATAATGCAGACTCCCTACAATGTATCATTCACCAAGTATAGTATATTATTTAAAAATTACAAACCATAAAACAAAGCAAGAAAATGTGAAACATATTAATGAAGAACAAGTTAATAGAAACCCAAAGTTTGAAATATCAGCAAAGGACTATAAAACAGTTTTAAGCTTATGCTTAATGACTTAAAAAAAAAAAAAAAAAAAAAGATGATCCAGTGAGGAAATATATGAGAAATCACAGCAGAAAAAAAAATGGATAGTAAAATTAAAATGAACAACATAGAAATTATAGAAATGAAAAGTTAAATATATGGTAAGAATAGATTTGCCAGGACTCAACAATAGATTGGAGGCTATTGAAGACAGCAGCAGTAAACGTGAACCCAGATCAATAAATTTTTTTAAACTGAGAAGCTAAGGGAAAAACAACAGGAAAACTGTTTACCTAAGCAAGTACAGAGCCTAAACAGATTAAAAACAAATTGAAGAAAGTGGCTGAAATTTTACAAAATTTGGAGAAAACTGTTACAGATCTAGGAAATTCTGAACATCCAACAAGAGACAAATCCTATATGCACCCCCCACACACACACAGAATCACATCATTAACAGGCTATAGGAAATGAAAGATACAAAGAAACACTTCAAAGCAGCCAGGGTGGGGAAGGGAGAAGACATAACTTGTTGAGATTGAGGATGGACAGGGGAACTTTTGGGGGAGTGGGGAGCAGGGAACATTTCAGTTAGGGCTGGCTTCCCCTAAGAAACAATAATACTAAAAGAAAATTAAATTGTGCAAAGTATGGGAAAGTAAAAAGAAAAATAATTCTGCATCTAGCGGTAATATTTGTGAAACTCAAGTGCAATGTGGAGACATTTAAGATAATGGGAAGTTCAGAACATTTGTTGCCAAAAGTCCTGTGGTACAAAAAAAGCTAACAAGAAGTTCTCCAGCTTAAAGAAAATGATATCAGAGGAAAAACTGTATCTATAAAAAAGAAGTGAAGAGTGCAAAGCATGGGAAATGTGTGAGATTTTTGTAAAAGAAAACTATGTACACCAAAAATAACAGCATTTTATTTTCAAATTATAATATATATAGAAATAAAATATAAGGAATCAATGCCTGAAATGACAAGGAGAAAATGAAGTTAGAAATTTTTAAGGTTCTTGATTTTTTTATGAAGAGATATAACTATTTTTGCTTCTCTTGTATTAGAAAAAATTGTAGATTTACAGAAAGAATCATGCAGAAAATAGAGATCCCTATACCCCTTCACAATTGTTTTTCCAATTCTTAACAAATTGCATCAGCTTGATGTTTCTATTACAATTGTTGAAAAATATTATTATAAATAAACTGTCTTAACTGTTGTCCATAGATTACATTAGGGTACACTGCAGAGTATGCATTTCTATGGTGTTTTTAAACTTTTATTCTGTAACATGTATACCTTCAAATTTTTCACTTTGTTTTCACTTGCAAACAAAGAATTCAATGAATAATTGTCAGGGATAAAGTTCTAATTTTGTAGGAATGTAGGATAAATAAGTTGTTTCTTTTCTGTTTCTTACTCTTGATCTTTTGCTAAAATTATTTTACTGTTAGAGATGAGATATTGGATTCCTAACAATAATGATTCAGAAAAAAAGATTAGTCATAAAAATTTCTGTGAATTGTTCTTTCTTCTACTCTTAATATTACTTGAAAGCAGATTTAATAACTATAAAAATCAATTCCAATAATGGGAAAAAAAAAACCACCTCTGTGATTTTTAAGGAATAAGTAGATACTTGGAGTGGCATTGACATAGAAAATCTTAAACCCCAGATTCACCAATTGTGAAATGAAGGAACAAGGGCCTTTTAACCCACAAATAAGCTTTTCTCAGTATCATTGCATTTTTGATTAATTGAGGAATTGTACATGCAATGTTCAGCAAATACATATATTTTTTTGTAATTCCTTGTTCCATACCATGAAAGCATCTCCCAAAAGTCTGCAGTGCAAACAGTTTTTCTTGTAGAATTTGCTTCTATGTCTACATGGAAATTGATTTCTTTATTTTTAATTAATGAAAGATTCACAAGAATGCATTTCACCTGGCTGTGTGTAAAGAAAGTACAGTTTGGGCCAATCACATATAATTATAAAAATTTTACTTATCTCAGCACTAATTTTTAATTTCATCTCAAATATTTATTTTAATATAATAAAAGGCAATACAGTAAATAATAAAACAAGTTGCAGAAACATTGGTATGGCTGAATATAACAACACATCTGCTTTGTTGATGAATTAGTTGACATTCCCATACCCGATTGGAAAAATTCCACCCTGTTTTCCTTGTGATGCCTCAAAATGCCCATTCATCCCATGGTGCAAAACCCTCAAATGAAGTTATTTTTGCTGCACTGTTCAATGCAAAATACATGAAATTATGTGTTTATTAAGAGTCTATTAAAAGATAGGTCAAAGTTAATTATAAATACTTCATAATAAAACCAGGATATTACTGAAAATTTAGCATGATCACCTTACTAAATACATAAGTTCACATATTAATAAGCTTTATATGTGCAAAGGAATATAACTGAAAGAAACTACATCTGAAGAATAACATTTGTGAATGATTTTCAGTTTTTTTTTGAATTTTGTTTTAAAAAAGTCTTGTGTAGTGAACAATGTCTAATCCTATAAAGGGGTCATACTTTTAAATATAAAAATGTTCCATTGTGAAATATACTATTCCATCCTTTGTGGTAAATGATCTGGCCTTTGAGCCAGATACTAATTAACTATTTCTCTATAAATACCTCCTCTTTTATGCAGTCATAAATTAGAGCATCACAAAAAATACCAAAAACACTGCTCAATATTATGTGGATTCTAAGAGGAAAGGCAACTTTCTATTTCAAATCTAACATGGATGTTTTGGTCCTTGAACATTTATCCTTGGCATCATACCAAGGAATCTTCTTTGGAAATTGGTCCCATAGATGACCAAATGTTGCAATATTGACAGTTCTTAATATAAGAGATGCTGTAGCATCATCAGGGTGAAACATTCTCTTCTGCTTTTGTTCACAGTAGCTCCCTGGTATACTTGTGAAACATAATTTTCATGTCAACTTTATTTGACTTGTACCTGAACAAAATTATTAGGTTGAATTATTTACCTCAAAAATAAGTGCACAAAACTTAAATGTAAGTTAAGGCTAAGAAAATAAATATTACATCACAAATATTGCAGTCTTCTTTAATGGTTCACATATTTTATTTTTGAGAACAATTGAGCTTGACAAATTTCTAGACAGGTAATGCTAGAAGTTTTTCACCCACTTTGACTCCTGGTAAGTATTAATCTCAAAGTGAGAGCATTTAAGTTTATCATGTGGTTGTATCTAAGTAATGCCAGGATTTATAAACGGAAATAGAGAATTGATGGAATCAAAGTCATCAAGCAATGTACATATGTTGAAAATATGATTTTGGTAAAAATTTGATTAAATTATACTCTTAAAAAACAAACCTAAAGAAAATTAATAATGTGTGATCTACTATATTAAAACACCTAGGGTTTTAATTTCTGATCTGTCATTTGCACTGAATAATATTGGACACAAAATCACAGTAAATGTTGCATTGGTAGACTCTACTGGTGTTTATCACATAAGTAGCATTTTTTTTTTTTTACTGAAACTAAATAGAGGTAATACTATAGTGTTATGAGCATCATCTCCACACTCACCCCTTCTTCTTAGACTCACAAGGGCAACAATACTTAATAGTTGTGAATTTGTACATTACTTAACTCTTTGTGCCCTTTTTCTCATTTAATAAATGTGTGCAATAGTAATAAATATTCTATAATATTTTCATGTGGATAAATGTGTTAATGAAGGGAAGTATTTATAACAGTGTCATGTTTATTCCAATTATGAAATTTATATATATAATATAGATATATGAGTTTTTATTACATAATATCCAAATGCTGATTAATACTTAATTTATCTTTGACAGTCAAACTAAGATTGTTTTAAGTCATATTTTGTGATCTACTTTTTATTATGAATTTCTAAAATCACTAAACTAATTTTTTTTTAAATGTCAAATCATTTCTAGAAACAAAAATGCTTTTGAGGTCATTTTTGCTAATTATCATATTTGATTTCTCAACAGTTTACAAATGTTGAACACTGTGGGAAGTAGGAATAATACAAATGTGTCTGACTTCATCCTTATGGGATTGACAGACTCTGAGGAGATCCAGTGGGTCCTCTTCTTGTTATTTCTCCTGATATACCTGATTACCATGCTGGGGAATGCAGGGATGATACTGATCATTCACTTGGATCTCCAGCTTCATATCCCCATGTATTTTTTCCTTAGTTACCTGTCATTCCTTGACATCAGTTACTCAACAGTCATCACACCTAAAACTTTGGATAACTTACTGACTTCCCACAAGTATATTTCATTCATGTGCTGCTTCACCCAGATGTCATTTTTTCTCTTCTTCTGTGGCACTGAATTTTTCCTTCTCTCTTCCATGGCCTATGACCGCTATGTAGCGATCTGCAACCCTCTTCAATACCCTATTGTTATGTCCAGGAGACTCTGCTGCACCCTCATCACTGGGTGCTACCTGATGGGCTTTACTGAATCATTAATTATTGTTCTTTACATGAACAGTTTGCATTTCTGCAAATCCAATGTAATTTATCACTTTTTCTGTGATGTAATCCCAATTTTAGCCCTATCCTGCATTGACACTCATGACACTGAAATCGTCATATTCATTGTTGGTAGTGTAAATGTATTGGTGTCTCTTATCACAATCTTTGTGTCCTATGGGTCCATTGTGTCTACTATCCTGAAAATTAATTCCACTTCAGGAAAGCGCAAAGCCTTCTCTACTTGTGCGTTCCACCTTCTGGGTGTCACTATCTTTTATGGCACTACAATTTTTACTTACTTAAAACCAAAGCAGTCCTACTCCTTGGGAAAGGATCAAGTGGCTTCTGTGTTTTGTACTATAGTGATCCCCATGCTGAATCCACTCATTTGTAGTCTTAGGAACAAAGAAGTGAAAAATGCTCTCATTAGAGTCATGCAGATGAGAGAGTGCTCCAGGCAATTGAAATGACTGCGATGTTGAACATTTTTCTTTCTTTTCTATTTGGGTATTCGTTCCCTATTTATAGCAGCATCTTTTAATTCATTTGAATCTCTGTTGAGGAATCCTGTGTTTGACAACACATAATCTGGAATATTTCTAAGAATATATTTGTAGAAATATGCATAGTTTATAAAAGTCATGAAACAGGTTTTAAACTTGTGGTTTAATATATGTGTTTTTGAAGGCAACTAAGGAGAAAAAATTTAAAAATGTGGCACTATCCTTGAAATTTTATTACTGAAATCTTCATGCATATTCCAATTTCAGAGAATTTTATCATGGAGAGCTCTGTCAGAAGTCGTTTAATTTATTCTGTAAAGAACACATATAGCAGGGTCTTAAAAGTGCTGCTTTGGACTAGAAAATCTAGAAATTAGATCCCAGAAATGCCAGCTTTTTTTAACTGTATATACTTTAGTAAGTCACTGAAAGTTTAAACCTAGTTTCCTTAACTGTACAAGATAAATAATTCTAAATCCATTGAGTTATTTTAAAAATTATATCAGATGATGAATGGAAAGAAATAATGCAGTACTAATAAATTTTGAACACAATCCTCAGAATGTTTACATTCTTGCAAAATTTTGAATACAAAATAGCTTTTGTTATGAAAATGTTCACTGGTATTTTATAAATACTTTTGATTAATCTTATTCATAAAGAAACAAACAGCTAAAAAGGAAAATTAGCATTTCAATATTTGGTCATAAAGCAAAGTAAAATATTGTGATAGAATTAAATTATAGAGAAATTTATATGAGAATATTGAAGAAAATTTGAAAATATTTTAAATTATTAAATAAATAGAAATATTCCAACCATTTTTGAAAGTTTTGTTCATGCTCTTATAAACAAATCTTAAGTATAGGTGTGTAGATACACAAAAATACATATATTCAATTTATATTTATAATTTTTGTCAGTTCTATTTCTGTTTTGCAGCTTTTGTTTTCTGCTAACCACTATAAAATGATAATTCCTTTGACATTTCAACTTGGGAGATGCATGTTTTCTTGATACATGAGTTAAATCAAGAATCTCATCAAACAATGCTTTAAGACCTGAAGTTTTGTAAATTCAGGAGGCTATATATCTGCATATTGTTATATCTCTTTTGTGTGTACATGCTAACCATTTGTAAAACCTACCATTCTGTGATGTATCAACATGCTTCAGTAATTTACTATTTCTTTGCTTAATTTCAGTATGACTAAAAATCTCATTTCCTTTTTCCTCATTTCTCTATGTTCTTTAAAAACATATAATTTTTCAAGTAAATTCTTCATTTATTTTAAGAATTTTAGTACAAAAAGTTGCAAATCTAAGAATTTTAATGAATGCAAACTTTCTAACATCCCATAAATTTTTGTCAGGTAGGTTATTAATATTTCCTTTAAAAACATCTTTATTCAATCTGGTATTGCAGTTTTAATTTTTCTGCTATTCCATGTGTATTTAATAAAATATGTTGTTTTTTTCTTTTTCCTATATTTGAATATTTGTATTTAAACTTAAACAGTGGTTATTAGATATATTTGTCCCTTCAATTGATTTGTAAATTTTTAATTTATGTTGAGGTTATATTGAGGTTATATTGTAGATTTATATTTGTTCATATTCTGAAGTGATTTTTGAAAGATTAAAATAAAGTTTAGCCTCTGTTTTAGGATTTAAATTTAAATGAATTCTCACAAGCTCATCACTGTTAATTAATTTATTCCAAAAATTTGAATGTGCATTGTATTCCTTTACACCCTGAATTCATATAAAAAGTTAACTTATTATATATAATATCCATATGAATCAACATATTAATTTATTTTTCCTCTGAACTCTATGTTGTCTAGAATCTATATTTATTTCAATTATTTTTTGTTTTGTGTGCCTATATGTATGTCTTTGATAGCAATTTTTTGAATTTTTTAATTGAGGTTGTTCACATACTGTACAATTATCCAAAGATCCAAAGTCTACAATCAGTTGCCCATGGTACCATCATACAGCTGTGCATCTATAACCACAGTTTTTTTTTCAATTTTTAGAACATTTTCATTACTTCAGAAAAGAAATAGACACATGCAAAAAGGGAAACTCAACTCCTCCCATTCCCTTAACCACCCCCTCCATTATTGATTCATAGTATTGGTATAGTACATTTGTTACTGTTGATGAAAGAATATTAAACTACTACTAACTGTAGTATATAGTTTGCAATAGGTATACGTATTTTTCCCTGTATGCCCCTCTATTATTAACTTCTAGTTACATAGTGTCATACATGTGTCAGCACTGTTAGTTATTCTCACAATGTGCTGCCATCACCTCTGTTCATTTCCAAATGTTTAAGTTCACTCCAGTTGAACATTCTGCTCGTGATAAGAACTGCCCCCCATTCTTTAGGCTCCTTCTATATCCTGATAACTTACATTGAGACCCTGCAATATTTGTCCTTATGTGTCTGTCTTATTTCACTCAATATAGTGCCCTCAAGATTTCTTCATCAGCCTATTTTTTTTCCAGTGGTTTTGTCCACACACCATACATTCCATCCTAAGTAAACAATTGATAGTTCCCTGTACAGTCATGTATTTATGTCTTCACCACCATTGCCACTATCTATATAGGGACATCTCCATTTCTTCCATGAAGGAGAAGGAAGAGTCAAAGAAGGTCAAGAGACAGGAGAAAAAGAAAAAAAGAAAGAGAAAAAAAAAGATAGCTAGGAAGCAACAAAAGGAAAGACATCATTAAACTAAAGTAGAATAAAGAGTCAGACAACATCACCAATGC
The DNA here is from genome assembly GCF_015220235.1 of Choloepus didactylus. NCBI lineage: Eukaryota > Metazoa > Chordata > Mammalia > Pilosa > Megalonychidae > Choloepus > Choloepus didactylus. The sequence goes on along the minus strand of NC_051327.1, from coordinate 7,820,207 downwards.
CAAGAGTCTCATACCCTTCCTCTATGCCTCCCCCATATGCATTTAGCTTTGGTATATTGCCTATGTTATATTAAAGAAGCATAATACAATATTTCTGTTAACTATAGTCTCTAGTTTGCATTGATTGTATTTTCCCCGAATCCCACCCCATTTTAACACCTTGCAATGTTGACATTCATTTGTTCTACCTCATGTAAAAACATATTTGTACCTTTTATCACAATTGTTGAGTACCCTAGGTTTCACTGAGTTATAAAGTCCCAGTCTTTATCTTTCCTCTTTCCTTCTGGTGTCCCACATACTCCTAGCCTTCCTCTTTCAACCATACTCATAGTCATCTTTGTTCAGTGTACTTACACTGCCATGCTACTACCTCCCAAAACTGTGTTCCAAACCTCTCACTCCTGTCTTTTTCTGTCTGCCTGTAGTGCTCCCTTTAGTGTTTCCTGTAGCGTAGGTATCTTGTTCACAAACTCTGTCATTGTCTGTTTGTCAGAGAATATTTTAAGCTCTCCCTCACATTTGAAGGGCAGTTTTGCTGGATATAGGATTCTTGGTTGATGGTTTTGCTCTTTAAATATCTTAAATATATCACCCCAATTCCTTCTTGCTTCTATGGTTTCTATTGGGAAATGCACACATAGTCTCATCAAACTTCCTTTGTATGTGATGGATCACTTTTCTCTTGCTGTTTTCAAGATTCTCTTTTTATCTTTGATTTTGATAATCTGATTGTTAAGTGTCTTGGCATAGGCCTATTTGGATCTATTCTGTTTGATCCATAATCTTGGATCCATAATTTTATGTCTTTCATATGAGATGGGAAATTTTCATTATTTCCTCTATTATTGCTTCTGACCCTTTTCCATTCTTTTCTCCTTCTGGAACACCCATGACATGTACATTCCTGCTTCTTGTTTTGTCCTTAAGTTCTCAGAGATGTTGCTCATATTTTTCCATTCTTTTCTCTATCTGTTCTTTTGTGTGTAGGCTTTAAGGTGCCTTGTTCTCAAGTTCCTTAGTGTTTTCCTCTGCCTCTTGAGATCTGCCATTGTATGTCTCCATTGTGTCCTTCATCTCTTGTGTTTTGCCTTTCATTTCCATAGACTCTGTCAGTTGTTTCTTTGAACTTTCAATTTCTATCTTATGTACACCCAGTGTTTTCATTATACACTTCATCTCTTTTGCCATATCATCCCTAAACTTTATGAATTGTTCAGCACTACTTGTTTAAATTCCTGTATCTCAGTTGAAGTGTAAGTCTCTTCCTTTGACTGGGCCATAACATCACCCCTCCTAGTGTAGGTTGTAGTTTTCTCTTGTCTAGGCATCTGGCCTCTTTGATTACCCCAACCAGGTTTTCCTAGACCAGAATGGGGTCAGGTCTTGGAAGGATGCAATAGTTTCAGGTCTCCCTGAGGGTGTGTCTTAGAAAATTGGTATACCCTGTGAGGCCTCAAGTCACTGTGTTTTGCTGCCCAGCAGGTGGCACCTGTTGGCCTGACACTCCCAACTTGTGTATGGAGGTGTGGCCTGTGGCTGTTTTCCCCCAGGCTCTGGGGTCTGGTTTTGAATGGAAGGTGGGTAGTAGAGATTGACACCTCCTCTTTCCTTTTAGGAAAGCTATACTGTCTTGGGAGAGGTCATTTGCATTTGAATAGTCTCTGCCTCTGCTGTCTCCACCATTGCCTGGGTCTGAGCACTGGGAATTGAAAATGGCTGAGGGTTTCTCCACTGAACCAAAAAAGGGACAGAAAGACCCCCTTCAGGGTCAGTCTGTGTATCCCCTCAGTTTCACCCATTGGTCACAGACAGCAGTCAAGTCCTCTGAGCTCCCTCTCCTTCCCAGCATGGTCCTCCAGTTCTCCAAAGTCAGTCATCACTAAAAGCCTCTGCCTGATTGTTGAGGATTTGTACCTTGTATTGAGCAGTCCATATTTGCTAATTAAAACCCCAGTTGGAGCTCAGCTGAGCTATATGTGCTTGCTTGAAGAGTGCTGCTTTCTCACACCTTGAGGCTTTGCAGTTTGGGCTATGGGGGGAGGAGGCTTCCAGCTCAGATCTGCAGTTTTTACTTACAGATTTTATGCTGCAATCTCAGACATTCCTCCCAATTCAGGTTGGTGTATTATGAGTGGATGGTCATGTTTGTCCCCCCACAGTTATTCCAGATTCTTTACTATTTGTTCCTGGTTGTTTATTAGTTGTTCCATGGGGACTGACTAGTTTCCACTCCTCTCTATGCCTTCATCTTCTTCCTTCTCTATTTTTTTAATAATATATCTTTGTAACAAATCTCTCATCTTGCAAATGCATTGTTTCTTTCCTTATATTTATAGGCCCTTCATATTTTCTGCTTTTTTTAATGAATTGTGTTGCTTTGTTTTCCTCTATGTACATTTATATGATTTATAAAATGTATTCTATTGGTTTTTGTTGGAAATAATGGCCAACAGGCTTTCTAATTTTTCAGACATTAATAAGTTCAGGAATTGCTTATGTTTTATTTAAATTCAGACTAGCCTGTCATCTTAAGATATATTCTAGAATGCATTTATGATGTTGTTAAATAAATATAACATAACATTTGGCAAATAAGAAAAAAATTAGATTATTTACATTGTCCCTCTATTCCTCTTGTTTATATGAGTGCATATAATATCTTATTTAAGATGTAGTCTAAAGTACATTTAAGACAAAATCTTTTTGTTCATGGTGGTATTGGAGATGAGACCCCTTCAACTTTGGGTTCTTCACTTAACTTAATGTTACAGGCTTAGCATATATGGCTGTGGAGGAAAAGGAGGTTTTATTTGAGCCAGTGGAAGACTGGAGACTTGATTGGCCTCAAAGCTGCTCCCCTGTAGTGATTGTCTTGTGACTTTTATACTAGTTTGAGGTGAAGACAGTTAATCATCTTTGGTTACATGTAACATTTAACAGGTGTCTGGGGAATTTCATTAGTTTCTTTTTTTAAATATAATTTATTGAAATTTATTCACATACCATACAATCCATCCAATGTATACAATCAGTGGTCCACAGTGTCATCTCATAGATGTGCATTCATCACCATGTTCATTTTTAGAACATTTTCATTAGTCTAGAAAAAGAAATAAAAATAATCAAGAAAACCACAAGCATCCCATACTCTTTAAACCCCCTCTTATTGACCACTAGTACTGTGCTCTACTCAAATTTAAGGCTTAACAATAGAGTTTGGTTAACTAAGACAGCATAGTATTGTCAGATATAGATATATAAATCTGTGGAACAAAACAAACTTCCAGAAGTAGATCCATAGAAACATGGGCAACTTTTTTATTATTATTATTATTTACTTATACAATCATTATCAAAGATCTGGCCAATGGGTTACAGTTAAAAAACTTGAGGTATTTTCCTCTGGCTATTCTAAAACACTAGACAGAAAAATAAATATCTATGTAATGAGTCAGCAGTCACAGTCATTTCTTAAATCCTAAATTCTCAGTTATTCCTCTTATCTCTCATTTGATCATTCTCTCAATCTTCAGGTATATCTGGGCAATGACTAATTTAACTTCTTCATGTTGAACCTAATGGGATAGAGGATCTAATGGGACAGAGGACCTAATGGGACAGAGGAATGAAACTGGTTGATGTTCATGGAGAGACTGGTATCTATGGGTTTCCAGGCTAATCTGGCATAGGATCAATCTGGAGGTATTAAGTTTCTGAAAAAATAAACTTACTATGAAAATGTTTTATAGAGATTTAGTGCCCAGGACATGCCCAAGGGTTTTGAGGAATACTGTTGTTTGGAGCCTGGCATACTGCAGCAGTTTGCAATATCTGCCTAAAGCTTGCATAAAAATAACCTCCAGAATGACCCCTCAACTCTATTTGAAATCATTAGCCACTGAAACTTTATTTTGCTTCATTTCTTTCCCCCCTTTTGGTAAAGCGGGCATTCCCAATCCCACAATGTCAGGGCCATGCTTATCCCTGAGAGTCATGTCCCACTTTGTCAGGGAAACTTACAACCCTGGGAGTCATGGGAGTCATGGGAGGAGGAGGATGGGTAGTGAGTTTATTTGCAGAGTTGGCTGAGAGAGAAAGGATACATCTGAGCAACAAAAGAGGCTCTTTTGGGGTGACTCTTAAAAATAATAACAAGCAGGCCTTTATTTGTCATTGCATAATAAGTTCCATAAGAATAAGCCTCAATATCATGCTCCTGGCTTATTAAATTGGGAGGCCTTAATGCTTGAGAGAAGATCAGGAATTCCCTGGGGGTGAGTTTAATAGTTCCACATTTTTCCCCAGTCCCTCAAGGGGATTTTGCAAATACTTTTTTATAATCTGTCCAAAATACTCTGGAATGCATGTGTTACATTAACCTGTATAGAATAATAAGATCCCAATCCTTGTCTAAAGTTTCCTGTAATTAGGTTGTTTAAATAAACTGAACAGACAGTTTATATTAGATACTGTGCTACAGAAAATTAACATTTTGGACCAAATAAACATGTCTTCCTTTAGTCTCACACAAAAGTTGAAGTTTTAAAATACAGACAAAATACCCTTTACCTGGTATTCTGATTTACCTTTGTCCTAACCAAGTCCAATCATTATCCCCTGATAATCAATGCTTTTGAATTAAATCCTTAGAGTTTGCTCATTATAGTTTATATTAGCGAGAACTTACATTATTTGTCCTTTTGTTTCCATCTTATTTCACTCAACACAATGTCTTTAAGGTTCATTCACCTAGTTGCATGCCACAGAATTTCAATCCTTCCTGCCACTCTTCAACATTCCATCATATGTCTACATCACAGTTCATCATTCCATTCATTAGTCGATGTACCCTTAGGCCACCTTCATCAATTGTAAATAATGAATAATGCTGCCATAAACACCAGTGTGCAAATGCCTATTCCTGTCCATGCTTTCTGTTCTTCCGAGTCTTTGTCTAATAAAGTTCTGCAGGTGTGGGAAACTGAGTTTTCCATGTTGCCTGAGGCATATCTAGGGTGGTGGCTTAAAACGCTGAGCTGCAGGCCTGCATAGAATACCATGCAGGCCCGCCCTGTAAAGATGTAAGCCTTGTGACTATGATGACAATATACACCTGATGTATGTGTCTTGTGACTATGATATACACCTGATATAACTTGTGACTATGATGTTCCTGATGTAAACAAGATGTATGCACCTGATGTAAATGCATCTGATGTAAACGTAGGTATCTGGTGGGCTCTCCCTAGCCCAAGGATCTTTAGCATATGCACGTGATCTGCTCTAATAAATAGCTGGAGCAAAAATGCATTGGCGTCCACTCACCCTAGAGCAGTGGGCCCCCTGCTCCCTTAACTCTTAGCTTTGTGTCCATGTCTCATTCCTGCGTCGCCCTGTCAGCAATATGCAGGAGAATATAGTAACCCTATACTTAGCCTCCAGTGGAACCACCACACTGCCCTCCACAGGGGCTGCACCATTCTACTTCCCTACCAACAGTTAATAGGTATATATCTCTCCGAACATTTTTTCAGCACTTGTATCCTTTTGTTTATTTTTAAACACCTTTATTCACACACCATGCAATCCATTCTACATGTACAATCAATGGTTCCTGGTATAATCACATGGTTATACATTTATCTCCACAATATAAGAGCATTTCCATTTATTCCACAAAGGAAGAAGAGGAGAGAAAAAAGGGAGGAAAAGCAAGAATCCCATACCCCTCCCTTATATCCCAGTCTTATTGACATTTAACTTTGGTATATTGCCTTTGTTACAATTACTGAAAGAACTCTTCAATTTTACTGTTAACCATAGAGCCTATGTTGCATTAATTGCATTTTTTTCATGTATCATCCCATTTTTAACACCTTAACTTAATCACCATCATTGTCCCCTCCAGGTTTTTCAACTTTATGCAGTCCCAGTTTTTATCCTCTTTCTTTCTGATGCCATACAAGCCCGTCACCTTCCTCTTTCAACCATGCTCACACTCAGATTTGTTCATTATACTTACGGTACTGTGCTACCATCACATAGCATTGTGCTATCCATTTCTGGATCTTCACAATCAATCCTTTTGAATGCTGTCTACTCCTTCAGCATCAAGTGCTCAGATTTGACCCTCTTTCTATCTCCTTGTAACCTGTGTTCTCAACTTTAACTCTCTGTGTTTGCTCATTGTAGTTGGTTCATATTAATGAGGCTATACAGTATTTGTACTTTTGATCTGGCTAATTTTTTTAACATAATGTTCTCAAGATTCATCCACAATATTGCATGTGTCATGACTTTATTCTTATAGCTACATAACATTCCATTGTACGTAAATACCACAATTTATTTATCCACTCATCAATTGATGGACAATATGTTTAAGATAAAATATTTTTAATGGTGGGCACTGTTCTTATTTGCTAAAGCTGCCATTAAGCAAAATTCCAGAAATGTATTGGCTGTTATAGAAGGGATTTAATAGGTTACAAATTTACAGCTCTAAGACTATAAAACTGTACAAACTAAGGCATCAACCAGAGGATACGTTTACTGAAGAAAGGCTGAAGGCATCCAGAACACCCCCGTCAGCTGGTAAGGCACATGGTTTCCATCTGTTGGTCCTTTCCTCCATGGTTGCATCTCATAATGACTTTCTCCAAAATGTCTCTGGGCTTGTTTCTCCCTTAGCTTCTCTCAGCTTTATGTATATCCTTGCTTGTTCTCCCAGTGCATTTCTTTCCAAGCATCTAGGGGTTCTCTCTTAGCTTCTATGGGGCAAACAGTGGGCTTCATCTCAGCACAGCATCTCCAAATACATTTGTGTCTGCATCCCTAAGCATCTCCATGCATCCACGTCTGTGTTGACTCTTGATCTCTCTTAAGTACTCCAATGAACTAATTAAGGCCCACCCTGAATAGGAAGGGTTCAAACCTCCATGGAAATAATTTAATCAAAGTTCTCACCCACAGTTAGGTGAGTCACATCTCCATGGAAACAATCAAAAGGTTCCACCCTAATCAAAAGACTAATAAGTCTGCTCCTATAAGATTGCTCTAAAGAACATGGCTTCTGTGGGGATATAATAGATTCAAACCACCATAGACACCTTCAAATCTGAGTTCATCACTGGCATGGCTTCATGTACAGACACACTGAATGCATGGAGGAATAGGAGGTTTTTTTGATTGGCTTCAAAGCTGCCCCCATAGTGATCTTTCTTGTGGTGTTTATACAAATTAGGGACAAAGAAAGTTAATCATCTTCAGTAGCATGTAACATTTAGCAGGGGTCTGGAGAACTTCATTAATTTCTTATCTCAGTTTACTAAATCTTTTAGGATTGCATTCTTTAGGCTAGGGGAAATGCTGAGGGAACACAATAGTGTATTGTATAGCTTAACTTTTTGTCTATATGTGACTGGGTGCACATCCTGCATTTTGCTTCTCTGATAGACTAACATTTTGCTTCTCTGTGAAACTAAAGTTTAAGTACACAGCTTTCTCACAGTTTCAGAGTTACATTTAAAATTCTAACACCACATCATATCACAATTCTATGTATATAAAACTTGAACCACTTAAAATGATAAAGAAAATAACATTGGAATACTGCATGACAAAATGTGAACAATAGTTTTTTTTTTTTTTTTGCAAGTAATTGGTGTTACCTAATAAAGCTAAAAAATAGATTATATGTACTGAGCACCTAATGAAGGCCAGACAATATTCAAAGGGCTTTAGTTATATAATTAACATAGTTTATCTTCACAAAATATCTCTCATGTAGATACTTGAAATATCTAAAATTCAATCTCAGGTAATGAAAAGCTATCCTCCTATTTGTTCAGAGTAAGACTTAAGACTCCTGGAATTCTCTTTATGTCACACACCTCACATCTTGTTCATCAGCATATCATGTTGATTTTCTATGCAGAATATATTTGGAGTGTGACTATTTCTCAGTACCTCCTCTGCTACAACCCTGGCCCAAAGAACTATAATCTTAGGCTTTAAATTATTGTAACAGCCTTCTAGATTACCTCCCTCTGTTTTACCCCATCCCCTTGTGTCCAATCTCAAGGAAGGGCCCAGTAATATTTTTAAAACATGGGTTGTATCATGTCGCTTTCTTTAGCAAAACCTACAAGACTTCCCATCCCATTAAGAGTAAAAATCAAAATTTAACAGAAGCCTACATGTCCAACATGATCTTGCTACTACTCCTTCTATGGCACCATCATTTATCATTCTATCATGCTAATTTTTGAGCAGCTACACAGACATTGATTCTTTTCACCATACACATTAGTTCTGATGCTGCCTGAAATATTTCCATTTATTCTTCTTCCTGAAATTCCCTTTCCCCAGATGACTGTATTGACCCTTTATGATTCTCTTCCTTATAAGATCATCTCTTATCACCCTATTTAATATCACATCTGCATGATACCTCATCAAATGCTGCATTGTTTTCCCTAGCACTTATCTCCATCTCATATTATGTATCCATTGTGCTTAAGCCATTTGTTTCTCTCTTCTTCCCTCTACTATGAAAGCTCTTTAAGCACAAGATTTTGACGATTTTCTTCTATGCTGTATCCCCAAGACCTAGAAAAGTGCCTCAATAAATATACTTGAATGCCTGAATTTTACAGATGAGAAAATTGGGGCACAGAATGGCTTCATAGCTTGTTCATGGTCAGGCAACAAGTTAAAGGACAAGGTCAAATTTGAACTCAGATAGCCTGAGTTTAGAGCTTACATTTTTAACCAGCAGTTTATCATATAATGTTTTATTCTACAAAATTATACTACTCTTATCAAAGTTGTAAGCATATAATACATTATTATATTAAAAATATTAACAAATATTGGGATGAGAGTGGTATGTTGCTGTCAGCTTAACAATAGCTGCTAGAAAATAGTTTAATTTTGGAGATACCTGCTAAAAGTTCTCAAGCATACATGTATAGTCCTATTTTCAGAAAGAAAATATCTGTTAAAGAAAGAGTCATTTATCAGGTGATTTGATGGGTTTGGGGAGAGAACCCCACTGGTCAGGTACAGGCTAGCTAGTATAAGAAAAGTTTTCAGAAACAGATCAACAAAAGGAAATGCATCATCCTTGGGTGTAACAGTGCAAATTTTAGCTGGCTTTGCTTATAGGGTGACTTTTCCTTGAGGTAATCCAGGCACACAGGATTTTTTATGTCACTACTCTGCTATCTCCCAAATACAATTGTCATCTTCATGGTTGTAAAGTTCTCACAAAGCACTGTATGCACATTCCAGTCTGAAAGAAAGGTGACATTTTTACATTAGGAAAACAATTTCAGATTTTTTGTCATTTGGAGGGTTTTAAAGGAAAAATTCAATTTGTTTGAGAAACATAGAACTAAAGAGATTACCAATTTCTTCTGATACGGGGATGTATGGAATTGTACCTTTCCTCCAAATTATCATATTTAACAGCAAAATTTGTTTATAGTTTCTTACTATACTTCTAATATTTGTGGGTGACTAGAGTTATAATTGTACCTTAATCCCTTATGCTTGCAATTTTTGTTTTCTCCATTTCTAGTGATTGTTTTAGGTCTCATTATATGCATGTTTAATTTATCATAATCTACCTAAAATAATATACCACATAACTTATAACATTAGAACAGTAAAGTAGTACAGATTCAGTTCTTCTCTTGCATTTGTTGTTTTTATCATAATTTAGACTTTTCTATGTGGTTTAAACCCAACAATTAATCACCCTAGTTTTGCTTTATGCAATTAATTTTAAAACAATTAAATTTTTTAGAAAAATCCAATATTTAATATATTTGCATTTATTTTACATTTTCAATGTCATTTATGCCTATGTTTAGACTCAATTGTCTAACTACCTGTATATTAGCTTGTTTCAGCTTATTCCACAGTTCTTGAATATTTTTCCCACTCTTTGATTTTTCTTTAACTTTCTTTCTGTTTGGTTAATTCGTTTTGTTTTATCTTCAGGTTCACTAATTCTTTCCTCAGCTGTCCTGACTCTACTGATTAAACTGTTAAATGAATTATTGGTTTCAGATATTGCGCTTCTTAAAATTTTATTTCTAGCTGTTCATTGGAAAATACTTGATAGTATCCCTCTCTCTGATTGAAATTCTCATGCATCTATGCCTGTTGTTTATCATCTCCAATAGATCTTTTGAGTAAGTGTCTGTAATTGTCTTTAGCCAAAGACTACTAGAAACACCTGTGGTTCAACAGTTTGGCTTTATTACTCAATATAATGAGGAAGAACACACTATGGGGAAATGAGCATTCTAAGTAAGAGGTTTTAGAAAGAAACTATTATATTATTTAGTTATTTTGGATAATTAGGAAGAGTTTATAAGGAATCAATATTCTGTTATAGATTGGATGCTCTCAGAAAGCACAAGCAATTCTATGATTGGGTATCTCAATAAATCTTATCTATTGTTACTGTAAGCTACGGTAAGAATAAAGCTGTGGTGGGCAAAGTAATAGCAGTTCCTCAATTGGTAAGAGAGGTGGATGTTTGGCATTTGAGGGTTGCACATTGATCTTGTCTGGTGAACTTCCAGCTTGCTCCCAGTCTTTCTCATGAACACTTGGTAGAGAACTGCAAAGATGATACTGAGTGTGAAGACAAAACCCTGGAATCTAGCTTTCTCTTCTTTCCCCGGCAGACACTCTAGCCTCCACTTGGCTTTAACAATTCTGTACAATTTAGCTGATTTCTTCATAGCTGCTTGCACTATGTATACCTCTTTCTTCCACCCTCTGACAACATTGAAATGGTTCGTTTGTCACATCTCCTCTTTGAGGGTCTTGTCTCTCCTTGGAATCCAAATTAATTGGACATTTCCAAGTTCAACTTCCTGGTGTGCTTATGAAAAGCATGATTTTTTAAAAATTATTTGGCTTTTTAAAAATTGTTAGAGTTGAAGCAATATTTTCTTACAGATTTCTACATCTTAATTAGAAGTGGAAGTTCTATATTCCTTTTTCAGTTTTATCCATTACAGTTGTTTTCAACATCTCCTTTCTGGATAAGTCCACACTTTCCAGGAAAGAATTTGTTTGGTGTTCTAGTTCTGTATGTTGAAAATTGAATGGAACCTCAGAATCATTAGAAATATAACTGATATCATCCACTTTGCTTTCCAAATGTTCTCCTTCTTCACCCTCTTCCTCATTTTCCTTCTCCTCCTTTTATCAATCTCTTCAGCTTCTGCTTATCCATCTTCTATACTGATTTCTACTTCCACTTTAATTTTTCTTCCTCCTTCTGCCTCTCCTCCTCATATTCCTCCTCCTCTTCCATCTTTTTCTTCTTCTACTTCTAATTTTATTATCTTCATCTTATTGATATCTAGGATAAAAATTGACAAATTCTACATTTATCAACCAACTGAATGGTTTGTCAAATCTAATGTAAGCAGCTCTCCATCCTTCTCCAATACATTCATTTTTCTCATTTCTGCCATTGTCTTAATGAAGACATTCATTACTTCATCATGTGTGATTAAGAGGCCTTATAATCCATGGACAAAGTGGGAAGATCATTTTTTCTTTCATGCTATGTATTAAAGTGCTTAAATAAAGGGACTCTGTTGTCAAGAAAGTTATTTTGGAATGCTGGTATCACTCATATGAACTATTTGGTTTTGAGCAGATAACAAGTTTATATGCCTCTGTTTTTCATCTGTGATCTTTGATGATCCATAGTAAAGGACTTCCCTCTTGCAGGTTTCATGAGAATATAATGAGTTTGTAGATATAAAACAGTTAAATTGCCCAGTATCTAATAAGCTGCACAGAAGTGCTAACTATAGCTACTGTTACTCACTTCTTAATTCACCATTCATTAAAAAACATACATGTCCTCAGCAAACTATGCTCCAGGAACAATATTATGCCATGGGGATAAAATTATGTGGCCTGACAAAATTCTACTTTTATGTAAGTTAGTGTGTCAGTGTAGTGGCAGGTCTAGATAGTAATCAAACATTCATATAAACAAATATTAAATTATGACTATGCTAACTGATACAAAATTTAAGTGCATTGTGAGCAAAGTAAATCAAAGAATACTTTGTTGAGGGAAAGATAATTGAGCTGAGATATGGAGAGTGAGAAGTTAACTTGAGAGTTATGTATAACATTTTTCTATATTGACTTGAATAGAAAATCATGGATGTGTATTCTCAACATTTTGTTCTGGCTTTACTAGGAGTAAAACGTTTATTGCAATGTACATGCAGATTAACTTGATAAATTTTTTCTAATTAGTGGTCTGAATTATTGGTCAGATATTGATAGGCAAAAGTGAGTGTATCCTTGGTCCTACTGCTCATTTCTTTCTTTACATTAGAAACATTATTTTGTTAATTTGGCAGAGCAGTTAAACTGATAAACATGGGTACAACTATGACTAAAACTTTGCCTTAATAATTTGAAAACCTGATTTGAATGGAAGAAGCCATAATATCATCCTGGAATGCTGTAAACACTTTTTACAACTTTGGTAAGTAATGGATATTCAGAACTACTTTTGAAGGAGTTTATTCTTTTATTCCAGAAAAATAACCTCAACAGATCATAATCAAGAAAGTAAATATTAAGAAGCTCTGGTTTCAAATAGCTTGATTTCTTTATGAAACAACATGGTATCCACATCACAGTCTGTGCTTTGTCTCTAAAAATTTATTTTCTTTTTCCAGACGAATTTTGAGTATAGGTTAAACCACACTCTCTTTCCAACATTTGATTTTTCCAACAAGATATATGAGTTTTCTTGCATAACTGAATAGAATCTGATATTCTAAAAAGTATTGGATTGGGTCTCAAATTCAGAGGTAAGAATTAACTCTTGTGTTACCTTATTTTCATGAGATTGCTATTGGTGGATTCACAGGAAAATCATCCTGCTGGGAAAGAGTGATTTTTATTGAACAAAATGAACATTTCCACTGCTTATGTCCCTTCATATAAACAAATCTTAGAACAAAAATAAACAAAGTAGAATAAATAAGGCAGAAGACAAGTATGTAGAGATAACGGGAGAACATTTCTTAGAGCTATACTCATTGGGGGTAAGTTTTGAATGTTGGTGACAAGAGGTCTTTTCTTTTAGATAGAGGTAAAAGGAAGAGTTAGGGAGTGAGCAAGAATCTCAATCAAAGAAACTCCTCCAAATCAGCTGGTTAGCTTTTCAGATCTTGGTCCATCTGTACATAGTAACCAGGTATAAGTTATACTTTGAAGTGTATTTTGTTTACCTTGAGTCTTAATTATACACTCAATAAATATTTCCATATTACCTTAACATACCTTTGGGAGCTTCAGAATGGATCTAATACATTTCTGTAACTGAGAAGTAGGAAGGAAAAAATTGGATAAATATATATTGTGTTAAGCCGGTGTGAAAAAGCTATGTCCAGTGGCCAGAACAGATCAGAGAGTTTAACAGCAGGGACACAGAGCAAGCAAGGTAGCATTAGTGAGCCTTTCACAGGGATTCCAAAATGGAAAATTAATCTTATAAGGAGTGCTGAGAACTGAATATAAACCATGTGAGGTTATATAAAGCCATCATCTCCTGACATCTCCTGTAATTATAGTAAGTGAAAAATTACATAAGGACTAACAATATCAACATAAATTAATGAAAGAATATTTAATATGCATCAGTTTGAACATAAGCATAGGCATGTAGTTGACACAATTTACCTATATATGTGAAATTCTGCATTGGAACACAGATTAATGATTTCTTTGGAAATAACCTAAGATATGCAAATGCTACTAACTAAAAGTAAGACATTTTCTTCCCTAGTTTATTACCAGAGACATATGGATTGATATCTAGCATTCTTTTGAGGTTTACCCAATTTTTAAATTGTGCTTAAATTATTAACCAATTTCTCTTAAACAATTTTTTATTGCCTCTTTAGCACCTTTGTTTCTCAAACTGTAGATGATTGGACTCAGCATGTTCACAATCTTATGAAATATAGGCACTATCCTATCATGGTCCAAAGCATAGCTGGAACTTGGCCTCACATACATGAAGTGGATTGTCCCATGGTAAACTGACAAACCAGTTAGGTGAGAGAAACAAGTGTAAATGACTTTTTGCCTCCCTTCAGCAGAATGTATCTTCAGAATGGCCAACAGAATGAAATCACAGAATATTCAGACAATCAGCATAGTGGTTATCTCAGTGAAGCCCACAGAGTAGAGGGTAGAAGCTGGTTGATGTGAGTGTCAGAACAAGAAAGAGCAAGGAGTGCAGGCATGTCACAAAAGATATCTCTAATTTTATTGGATTCAAAGAAGAATAGGTTAAGAGTGGTCACTGTTTGTAAAGTAGCATCCAAAGTACTACCAACATAGGATGCTAAGATGAGTGGAAGATCGATTTTGTGAGACTTGATAACTGAATACAGCAGTGGGTTGTAGATCGGTACATAGTGATCATAAGTCTTTGCAGCCAAGAGAAAACACTCCATAGTCCCAAGGGTTACAAAGAGAAGCATCTATGTTGCACATTAATATATGAAATAGCTTTATTTTCTGCTGTGAATTTGACTAACATTTTGGAAGTAACAACAGAAGAATAGCAGGCATCCAAAAATGGCAAACAACTCAGAAAACAATACATTGAATTGTGGAGCCAGGAGTCCTCAATGATCAGTACAACCAGTCCCAAATTTCATACTAGGGTAAAGAAATAAATTGCTATAAATCATACAAATGGAAAGAATTGCAACTCAAAATTACCCATGAATTCTATCAACATAATCATAGTGACTTAAGTCACATTACACCATGGAACTGTGTATATATTAAGATTGGATGGCATCCCTGGTATTTCAGTTTGTGTTTATAGGTCAAGGCAATATTCCATGAAAATACAGCCCATACATTTATATCCTCATCCTTGTGTCTTGGAAGGACATACAGAAATCCAAGGCATTGACGTGATCAGCAATGACAAAGGAGTTGGGTCCAAGTGGGTGAATTTCCCTGTGTAAATTAAGGGATAAATTGCATCAGTCATTTGTTCACTAAATAAGATTTTAAGAAAAATCTCTCAAAGAAAGTGTTAATTTCCACTTCTTTTCTAATAAATTTCCTATATCATATTCTCATATTACATTATCTTAAAATTTACATACATGAATGAATATTGGGATTTTTAAATCCAAAAATGTTGTAGTAGAAAACACAAATTGGATTATTTGTCATATTTTGCTACAATATACATAAAATGCCTTTCCTTAATAGTTATTATATATCTGAAGGTTAGCAACCACATTCACATCAAAGATCATATTCAATTTAAAGAAAAAGTAGGTGTGAAAATAATGTAATTTAAAAAAGTTTTTGGATGACAGCAAATAGGGATAAGTTAGTACCACATCATCAACTTGTCTTACTGGGTAGCTCTTCATAACAAATGATACTTGTGCCCCTTCCTGGCAATGATGTTTACCCGTCAGTCCTTCAGGAACGGTGGTGCACGGGGCACAGCAAGTGTTCTGGCAGGAGGCTTATATTGTTTGCAAACAAAAGCAATGAAATGTCTTTTTTAATCAGTTTTCTACCTGGAAATACATATCAACAACTTGCCTGATCTGAGCTTTGCAGCATGTTTTACTATTAATGTTTTTTTTCACATTTTGACTTAATGATAACATAAGTATGGTATTTCTCTATTCATATGCTCAATATCTCTGCAATGCCCTTGTGAGAACTTTTGTGACACATTTCTGTCTATAAGGAATCATGTCCATTTCATTAATGTATCATTGCTTATGTGAGCTCTAAAATAACTATGAAATAAATATCACCCAGTGATCATGTGAAAATGGAATGACAAATAACTTTACTAGCCATCTTGATTTTCTTGAGCTTTCATTTTACCCAGAAGACTACAAAGCACTAAAGGTGGCTAATTGAGCTAAGTTGACATACCAATGAGTTTTTTGTGTTGGTGACAGAGACCTCTGTCCACGTGAAGAAGAAAAACTGCGACAAACAAGCCAAGGTCAGTGATAAGAGAATCTGCTGACAGTCATTTGGTCAGATCTTTCACAAATACCCTGTTCCTATGGGTTGCTGATTAACCAAACTTCACCCAAGGATACTCTGCCTTGAGAAACCCATGCACAAACTCACCCCCCTTCTCTAGACATCACACAAATTCTTTACCTCACCTTAGCCTTTTGAAGCAGAAGCCTCCATTTGGTCCTGTTATGCATGCATGCTGTTTTACTCAATAAAATTCTCCTTGCTTTATAGAAGGTCCCCCAGTTATTTCTTTCATCAACAATCATTAATAAAATTGTTTTAAATGCAATCACTAAAAGAATTAAATCATATTTCCCACAAGTAGTATTTTACTTCTGATATCCTTCCCTATGCTGTCAGACTGTTTCTCATTTATTGGACTGTGAAGAAAGAAAAACTTACGTATTAGGGTCCTCTAAGGAATCAGGAAATCAGAACTGACAGGATACACACACACACACATTTAATGTAAATATTGTGATTTAATTAATTGAAATTGGTTCACATGACTGTGGGAATGGTTAAGTCTCAATTATTTAGGGCAGATGGCAACCTAGGAACTCTGATGAGGGCTTATGACTAATTTCCAAGAAGACCAAGCAACTGATATGGTAACATGGCCCTCCAAATAGTCTCATCCAATTAGATTCTAATTAATTTTAGTCAGATAAACCTGTAGTGATCTATTATCAGGAATCAGCCACCCAACCTCCAGTCTGCCCTGAGGAATCTGCCATCTGACCTCCATCTGTAGAGATTAACCCTGATGTGACTAATAAACTTGTAAGAACCTCCCTTGAAGAAAAAGCCCTCACTCCTCTGTCTTAAGAGATTTGTCCTGTTTCATGAGATGAAACTGCAATGGAATGTCCTGAGGTGGTTGGCTTGCAAGACTCTTCTAATTCTTCTCATGATCCACCCCCTACTTCTCCTCTTTTCTTCCAGATGTATAACTAGACTGAAGTCTCAACAGGCCATAAAAAGTGAGGTGCAAAGTGTGACCCATGAGGAGGTGCACTACACTCCAAAAGAACAGCATGATTTTTCCAATTTTTATAGACAGAAACTGGGGGGTTGTGCATGGGAATGGATATTATTGGTATGGGATAATGGAAAGAATATGAAATTGGATTAGGCTAAATGTATGTATATGGACTAACTAAGCAGAGACTCCAGATTCAATACTGGAGCTTGAGGGGTTAGAAAGAGCTCTAACCATTTGTTCCTGTGGTTGTCTGAAGCGTGGGCATAAAGGTGGCCTACATTGCCTGAGACTGAAAGTTCAGAGCTCCCCTCATGTAATGGAAATGAGGGGATCTAAAGGCTTAGAAAGACTGGATTGTTAAATTGGATTTATCTTGTAAGCCCTGTTCACCTACCCCAGGAATATCCAGAGGACACACCTTTCACCAAGACTGTAAGGAATAAATTCATGAGACTAGCTTTATCACCCCTGAAGTGTTCTGTGGTTGCTCTTGTCTGTAAGATATTAATCTTGTCAGATATTACTGCAGGAACTGCTGGTGACTGCACTTGAATCCTTAAAAGCAATGGGATTGATTGGGTCCCTGGTTGGCAGAGGCCAAGTGGCAGTAGTTAATTGGTAAATCAAGGTGGGCATGGCTAACATAAAGGATAGCAGACTCAAAGCAGTAATCAAAATAGTCTGACTTGCAGAGCCCTATGATACTGGTTAGCAGATCATGGGGTACCTACAAGTAAAGTAGATGGGCAGCCTACTAAATTTCTGCTTGATCTGAATAAGCAGAAGTGCTCTAGGTCAAGTAAACAAAAGTCTAACTTGAGTTACAAAATAGAGACTCATGGCACTTTAGTCACCTTCCAGATTTGAGAACAGTTTACAGACCCAGGGCCCTGTGAATGAAAGGAAATCTGGGTCCCTTTGGAGAAGGATCTTGCTCTAATGCCAACAATTTATACTGTTAATCTTCCTCCCAATCTTCACCAAATACACCTATAGTCTTTTACATTGGTAACAGCACATTTGGAATAACAGGGATTATTAGTCGCTGGTTTGAGAGAGAGAGAGAGAGAGGGAATTAATTCCAGGAGACACAAAATGTTACTGTGGTCCACCAGTCAGATTTGGGGCTTATGAAGATCAGGTGACCAATGGGGTTTTACCTGGTCTATCTCTTAGAGGGTCCAGTGCATCCCTGGACCCATTTTGTGATTATTTCCTAATTCTGGAATGCATAATTGGAGTAGATATACTCAGCACCTGGCATAATTCCCACATTGGTTCCCTGACTTGTGGAGTGAGGGCTATTATAATAGGAAAGGCTAAGCAGAAGCCACTATGACTGCCTCTATGAAGCAAAATAGTAAATCAAAAGCAATGCTGCTCCTCTAGATGGATCAAAGTGATTAGAGCCACTACCAAGGACTTAAAGGTTGCAATGGTGGTGATTCCCATCACATCCTCATTCAACTCTCCTATCTGGTCTGTGTGGAAAATGGATCTTGGAGGATGACAGTGGATTATTGTGAATTTAAACTGGTGATGACTCCAATTGCAGCTGCTGTTCCAGATGTGGTATCATTGCTTGAGCAAATCAACAGATCTCTGGTACCTGGTATGCAGCTATATACCTGGCAAATGTTTATTTCTCAATTGTTATTAAAGAACACCAGACACAGTTATTTTTTTTCAGTTGGCAAGGCAGTGTGTACATCTTCACTGTCCTCCCTTGGGGGTATATCAACTCTCCAGCCTAATGTCATAATCTAGTCTGCAGGGAACATGACCAACTCTCCCTCCCATAAGACATCACACTGTTACATTATACTGATGATATCACATTTCCTGGACCTAGTGAGCAAAAAGTAGCAACTAATCTAGAAACATTATTAAGGCATTTTCTGTCAGTGGGGGTGGGGTTGGGAGATAAATACAACAAAATTCAGGGTCCTTGCAGCTCAGTGAAATTTCTAGGTGTCTGGAGGGGTGGGGCATTCTGAGATATCCTTCTAAGGTGAAGAAAATGTGCATCTGGCACCTCCTACAACTAAGAAAGAGGCACAAGGCCTTGTAGGCAGTATAGGATTTTACAGGCAACATGTTCCTCATTGAGTGTGCTACTCTGGCCCATTTACTGAGTGATCTGGAAAGCTGCTAATTTCATGTGTGGACCAGAACAATGGGAGTTTCTGCAATAGGCCCAGGCTGCTGTGATACCCACTCTGCCACTTTGGCCATATGACCCAGCAGATCCAATGTTGCTAGAAGTGTCAGTAGCAAATAGAGATGCTGCGTGGAATCTTTGTCAGGACTCTATTAGAGAGTCACAATGCAGACCTTCAGGATTTTGGTGCAAAGTCTTACCATCCTTTGCAGATAATTACTCTCCTTTTGATAAACAGCTTTTGTCTTGCTACAGGATTGAGGAGACTGAATGCTTAACCATTGGCCACCAAGTTACCATGAGACTTAGTTGCCCATCAGAAACTGGGTGTTTTGTCACCCACCAAGCCATAAAGTTCACTGTGCATAACAACACTCCATCATGAAATACAAGTAGTATGTATAAGAGAGGTCTTGAGGAGATCCTAAAGGCACAAGTAAGTTACTTGAATAAGTAGCCCAAACACCCATGACCCCACTCCTACTCCATTACTTTTTCTTTCTCACACCACATCTAAGGCCTCTAGGGAAGTTCCTTAAAATAAATTGACTTGGAAGTGAAAACTCAAGCCTGGTTAACAGATGGTTCTGCATGAAATTTAGTTATCATCTTAAAGTGGACAGCTGCAGCCCCTCTCTGGGAATTTTCTGAAGGACAGAGTTGAAGGAAAATCTTCCCAGTGGGCAGAACTTTGAGCAGAGCACCTGTTTCATTTCATGTGGAAGGATGAAGCAAGAGATATAAAGCAAGAACTAGCAGTTCAGGAAGGACAACAGGAAGTAGTCAGAAAGTGGGCTCCCAGTTCTCCAACTCTCGAGTGTGAAAAAATGGATTCTGCTGCCCAATCATCACTCTCTTTGCCAGCTACTCCTGTTGTCAAAGAAATGGAAAAGAGTTTTCTCTCACCAAAGGCCATACCAAATGGTTTTGGGACCAGTTCACTAACTCCTCCTGCAAGGATATAAGCACTAAACATCATGGGGGATTACAGAAAGTAGGGCTGTTAGAATCCAAATTAGCAGTCTGCAGGAACTTTGCAAAGGATCGAGCATCAGGAATATCGTATATTTCAGGGAATGTTAACTGTGGGGTGATGAATAGCAACAGCACAATGTTCTCTCATGTAGCGCATATGTCTTTTTTCTACCAAGAGGCAATAAATGGCTTTGACCCAGCTCCTCCTCCTCCTGGCTTGGGCTCCTCTCACCTGTTGTCAGCACTGGGTATGCTGCCTCTCAGGTGCGAGTGCCTGGCCTCCGGGTGGGGGCTCTGCCTCCCTCAACCACCCAGGACTGGAAGAAACAAACTCATAGAGTCACAGCCTAGAATATAAGTAGCCAGTGGGTGAATGGGGCTAGAGAATGGGAAGTTAAGGATTAAAATGTGCAGAATTCCTATTTGGAATGATGGAAATATTTTAGTAATACCTGGTGGTGATGATACAATAATATTATGTGCACATTTAACTGCACTGAAATACATATCTGAATGTGATTAAAAGGGTAAATATTATTGTAAATATAGTATAGAATAACAATTTTTAAAGTGTATCCATCAAACTGCACTATGCAAACTGTGAACCCTAAGATAAAGAATGGGCTTTAGTTAATAGTAGTTATAAAATGTGCTATCATCTCTTGTAACAAAAGTTCCACAACAATGAAACGTGTTGTTTGTGAAGTGATCTGTGTGAATCCTATGTTTTATTCATGAATGTACTATAAACATACAACTCCTCTAATAAAGAAAAAGGATTTTTAAAAGAAGGAATAGATGAATAATAAAGTGATGTAAAAAGGTATTCCTGTAAATATAAGCATATAAATAAAACTGTGAAAAGAAGTACTGCTAGAAATGGTAGACATCTGTATTCCAAAGATCTGAAGGATGGTATAAAATAATAAAGGAACCAATTTTTCAGAAAAGTGTAAAATTCCTAAATAAAACTTCAAAAAACATGGAAAATTGAGGGAGCTCAATGGAGGAATAAAATAAAAAAAAACACATTGAATAAATGTCAGCGATAAGGCTTTAATTTTTGAAATGTAGGACAAATAAGTCATGTTTCCTTTCTATTTCTTACTCCTGATCTTCTGTCAAAATTATTTTACTATTAGAGATGTTATATTGGAATCCCAACAGTAAAGATTTAGAAAAAAGTTTAGTCATAAAAGTTTCATGAATTATTCTTTCTTTGACTATTACTTATATTATGTGAAAGTACACTTAATGACTATAAAAATTTGTTTTCAATGCTGGAAGAAAAGTGCCCTGATGGTGATTTTGCAAGGAGTAAACAGACCATGTTGAGGTGGCATTGACTAGAACATCTCAAATCCCAAGGTCACCTGTGAAATAAATTGATGCTGGTTTTTGAATCTCCAATCTGAATTTGTGATGAATTGAGAATTGTATATGAAAAACTTCATCAAATATATGATATATTATTTTATAATTCTGTGATCCATACCATTAATTTCTCTCCTGAAATTCAGCAGTATAAACAGCATTTCTTGCATGAGTTGCTTCCAAATCTACGTGAAATTGATTTCATTATCATTAATTAATGATGGAGCCACAGGAATGCATTCCACCTAGTTATATGTAGAGGAATAAGCTCTTGACCATCAACATAATTATGAAATCTTTACTCATCTCAGCACTGATATTTAGCATCATCTCTCATTTTAATACAACAAAAGAGAAATACACTAAAATAATAAAACAAATTACACAAATATTTTGTTGGCTAAATACAATGTTATATCTGTTGTGTCAATGAATTTTTATACTCCCAAACCTGAGTGGACCACCATGTATCCCTTGTGATACCTCAAAAAGCCCATCCATCCACTGGTGCACACTCCTAGAAAGAAGTTAAGTACATTGCACCATTCAATGCAGAATACATGGAACTGTGGATTTTACAAAAATCTACTATAATGTAAGTCAAGGTGTATTATAAACATTTACTAATAAAATCAGGATATGTTTGAAAATTCAGGGTGACAAAATTATATTAACACTATATATATATGTTTATATATATATATATATATATATATACATATACACACACAAGTTTTATATGCACAAATTAAAATACTTGGAAGAAAATACTCTGAAGAATAACAACACTTTTGAAGGAGTTTCATTTTCTTCTTTGAATTTTTTGTAGAATAATTTTTGTGTAATGACCTATGTTTAATTCTATGATAGTGTCACACTTTTAAATTAAAAAAAAATATTTCATTGAAAAAAAGTGTTATTCCATCCCTGATGACAATGATGTAGACTTTCAGCCACAGATTAATTAAGTATATCTCTAGAAATAACTTCTCTTTTACCCAGTCATAAATTAGAGCAACAGAAAGAAGACAAAATATGATGCTCAACATTATGTGGTTTCCATGGGGCAGGCAGCTCTCTACTATAAATCTAACATGCACGCAATTAGTACTTGTACTTTTATCCATGGAATGATGCCAAGCAACCTACCTTACAAATTGGTCCCAGAGATGAGCAAATGTTGAATCATCAGTCTTATTCAATATAAGAACTGCTACGGCATTATAAGGGAGAAAGACAAGGGATACTCTGACATGCTTGTGTTCACAGAAGCTCCTTGGTATTCTTGTGAGACATAATTTCCAGATGAAATTTCTTTTTGAACAGGACCACAAAAAATTTTAGGTTGATGTATTTTACCTCTAAAAAGACATGCAAAAATCTTAAACATAAGTTATCTCAAAGGAAATATATATTATATAGCAGAAATTTCAGGCTTCTTAAATGGTTCACATATTTTATTTGTGAGAAAAACTTGAGTTTGACAAATTTCTAGACAGATTATGCTGGAAGAAGTTTTTCACCTACTTTGACTCCTGGTAAATATTAATCTCAAAGTAAGAGTGTTTTAGTTTATCTCAAGAAAATGGGAATATTATTAGAAGAGTTTGCATATATATACATATATCATGGGGGCCTTAACTAAGTGATGGTAGGATTTGTAGAAATGGAAATGTAGAATTGATGTAATCAGATCATCAAACAAGGAACATATATTAAAAATTTAATTTTTGGAAGAATTGTGTTTATAAAATTTGCTAAAAACATGTCTTCTGAAAATTAATAGCTATCTGTGCCCTTTAATATTAATACACCTAAGGTTTTAATTTCTCAACTGTCATTTGTATTAAATAACATTAGATATAGAAAAGCAGTAAATGATGCATTAACACTCTCTATCATTGTTTAATATACAGCTAGATTTGTGTTTCTGAAATTAAATGTAAGTATAAATATAGTGTTATGAGGATAATCTATGAAGCCAAACAATCTTGGCAGAATCACAGAGCCAACAACCCTTAATGGTTGTGACTCTGTATAAGTTACTTAAAATTTTGTGCCCTTTTTATCATCTAACAAGTGTGTAATAGTAATGACTGTGGTATAATATTTTCATCTGGATAAATGTAAATTAATGAAGTGCTAATTATGCACTATATATGGGTTTCTACTATATAATATCCCAATGTTAATTTACACCTCATTTATATTTGGCAGGCAAACTAAGATCTTTTTCACACATATTTTGCAAACTACTCTTTCTTATGAATTTATAGAGTCACTAATCTAATGTTTATTAAAAATTGCCAGCTCATTCCTATAATCTCCAAGAATCAGTTTTGGAATCATTCATGCTAAGTATCAACTTTGCTTTCTCAACAGTTTACAAAAGCTGAATGCTATGGGAAGTAAGAATAATACAAATCCCATAAATACTTCATCTTTGTGGGATTGACAGACTCTGAAGAAATCCAGTGGGTCTTTTTCATACTGTTTCTACTCATATACCTGATTACTGTCATGGGGCATGCAGGGATGATACTGATAATTCACCTGGATCTCCAGCTGCAAACCCCCATGTATTTTTTCCTCAGTCACCTGTTATTCCTTGACCTTTGTTATTCAACAGTCATCATCCCTAAAACCTTAGAGAACTTAGTGACTTCCAACAAGCATATTTCATTCAAGGGCTGCTTCACCCAGATGTATTTTTTTGTCTTCTTGGCTGCCACTGAATTTCTCCTTCTCTCTTCAATGGCTTATGATCACTACATAGCTATTTGCCACCCTCTTCAATACCCTATTGTTATGTCCAGGAGACTCTGCTGCATCCTCATCACTGGGTCCTACTTGATTGAAGGTACTGAAACTTTAGCCACTGTTCTTTACATAAACAGTTTGCATTTCTGCAACTCCAATGTAATCCATCACTTTTTCTGACATAACCCCAGTTTTAGCCCTGTCCTGCAGTGAAACTCCTAACACTGAAATCATGATAATGATTCTTGCTAGTTTCAATGTAATGTTGTCTTTTATCACAATCTCTGTGTCCTATGGGTCCATTCTGTCTACTATCCTGAAAATTAAATCCACTTCAGGAAAGCACAAAGCCTTCTCTACTTGTGCCTCCCACCTCCTGGGAGTCACCATCTTTTCACCACCATGATTTTTACTTATTTAAAACCAAAGCAGTCCTACTCCTTGGGAAAGGATCGAGTGGCCTCTGTGTTTTATACTATGATAATCCCCATGCTAAATCCACTCATTTATAGTCTTAGGAACAAAGAGGTGAAAAATGCTTTCATTAGGGTCATAGTAATCCCCATGCATGCTTCACTTTCAGAGAATTTCATTAGAGAGATCAATTTCAGAAGTCATTCTATTTATTCTGGAAAAAGAAATGTAGTACAGTTGTTAAGAGTACTGCTTTGGACTATGCAATCCAGAGTTTTGATTCTAGATCTGTCAGCTTTTTAACAGACTTTCCCTTGGTAATTCATGAATGTTTAAGTCTTAGTTTCCTTAACTGTAAAAGAAAAATAATAATAAATCTATAGGCTTACTGTAAAGATTAAATCAGAGTATGAATGTGAAGAATTTAATGCAGAACTAATAATTTGTATCAATTACCATCAGAATAATTATTCTTGCAAAGTTTTGAATACACTGTATGTTTTGTTATGAAAATATTCACTGGTATTTCATAACCTCTTTTGGTTCATCTTAGGGTTAAACAAACAGCTAAAAAGGGAAAACAGCACTTCAAATATTTGGTGTTAGATTAAAGTAAACCATTGTGATAAATTCAGTTATAGAAAAATATGTATATGAACTTTGAAGAAAATTTGGTAAATATTTTAAAATATTAAATAACAGAAATATCCTAACCATTTTTGATAGATTTCTCATGGTCTTCTAGACTGATGCATCTGTATGCAGATGTTTATATCACATATATATTCCAAATTTTTTCTCTTTATGATATATGTCTATACAGTTGCCATATTGTTTGCCATGATTCCTTCTCTATTGACACTAGGCCCTTGTATCAAAATCATTTACACCATCTTAAAGTCGCCATAAACCACAAGTCAATCAAAGTTTTCTTCACATTTCTTCTCACCTCACAATTTTGGTTTTATTCTTCAGTCCTGGTACTATCACCTATTTGAGGCCTGAGCTAGTTTGAAACACTTATGTACCCCATAAAAGACTATGTTCTTTTAATACACTCTTGTAGGGGCAGACATATTGTGGGAAGGACCTTTTGATAAGGTTGTTTCCATGGAAATGGCCCACCCAATTGTGGGTGGGACCTTTTGATTAGATTATTTCCATGGTGATGTGGCCCTGCCTATTTAAGGTGCATCCTAATTAGTTTGCTGGAGTCCTGAAGAAAGCCCAGGGAGAGAGAGAGAACTCAGAGCTAACACAGACCCAGATGCTTGGAGGTGCATACAGATCGACATTTGGAGATGCAAAGCTGAGGGATGATGCCCAGAGTTTGACCCAGAGAGGCTGGGTGAGAACCCATAGATGCTACTGGAATCAGCAACTGAAAATAATGCAACCTGTGAGCAAAGGACCAGCAGATGCTAGCCACATGCCTTCCCAGCTGATGGCGGTGCTCCAGATATGATTGGCCTTTCTTCAATGAAGGTATCCCCTTCTTGATTCCTTAGAACTGTAAATATGTAAACCAATAAATCCCCTTTATAAAAGCCAATCCATTTCTTGTATATTGAATTCTGACACCTTTAACAAAGTGGAACAAGGCACAAATCAAATCATTCTGCAGGAACTGACAGTTTTCTCTCTTTTTTTCCATCTTTGGGATTCCACTGTTCAAGCCCATCATATCCAGCCTTATGACCAAGGATGTGATTGCCATATTGAAAAAACATTATTACCCAAGAAAACAAAGAGAGGATCTTAATAGTCAATTTTTAATAAATTGGCCTCATAGTTATCTCTGAGATATATTTACATTTTTCTGATAGAATATGAATTCAAAATTATCATGTATTTTGTTCCTGACCTGATCTGAAGTAAATTGTGACTAATCTTTAAAAAGCAAATGAATCAATTTTCAAAGCTCTATTCCATGGAACAATTCTTTTTTCACTTCAAATTAAAATTTAACCATTTTTCAAAATGTTCAAATGACTAAACTTCTAGAATTTTAATTTACAATTTGTCAATGAAATGGTTCTTACCTTTATCATTGGCCAAATATTTACAGATATTTTGCTTGTATTCACATTTGTATCTATAAAACTGTAACTTTTTCATGGTAGGTATACACTAATTTGTTTGAGGAAGTGAACAAAGGGCTAAATTATAAATTGTAAACTACATTTAAAAACACAAGGATAAAACTGAAGAAAGGGTTTTAATTGATTGCACTTTCCTCAGTATGAATTAAGAAAATGTCTTAGGGTTATCAAGGCAACTGACTGAATGTAAGGCAATTGACTATAAAATATCTGACCTGACTCCATTACCCTGCTTTAAATATATTTCAACATTCTGTTTCACATAAGTCTCAGTGATGCATTTCCAACTTCTCATAATTGTTGATTGATCAAGTTGCTGTGCAAAATACATTATGGCTTTTCTCTCACCTAATTTAAGAGCAAATTTGAAGCCTAGAAGGGGTGAATGAAAAGTTAAAATAGAGATTGGTGCACAATTAACTAATATCACAAGTAAAAATCTATACAATGTGAAGTGCCTTACACAACCAAACTACAAATTATATTTACATTATCAAAATTGTATCCAATTTTGCTCCTTCTATTCTTTTTTTACATATTTGAAATTTACCAGAGAGTAGAGATAAAATCATGAAGCAGTTAATCCCATACATCCTAACAGGCTAAAAAACATACTGGAGGTAATTATTAACCCTGCACTTAAAACTCACTTTTTCTGGTTTGAATGTGTGAATTGGGAATATTCAAAGTCTCTGTTCTAAGTAGTTTTGCTGATATTTGCAGAAAATATCACTTGTATAAAAATGATGCCCCTTTGTATGTTTGATTATTCCTGTACCTATTTGCTCCTTTACTTTAGATTCTCTTTACAAGACAGAGTAATCAATTTGATCTAAAACGTGGTTTTTAAGTTTGACTTTTCATTTACAAAGGCTAACCTTTTAAGCTCATATCAGATAATGTGAAACCCTACATCATCTTTGTTTTGTATGCATAATATGAATGCAAAGATCTTAATCTACTTCGTGTATTTTGTTGCATGTATCAAGAATTAATTATCTGTTCCATGGTGATCATAATGGCAATGTTGAAGAATATTGCAATAATGTGGGAGTGCTATTCTTTCCTCTAAATCTTAGACAAACAAGTGGCACAATGTAATCAAGACAGACCAGAAACCCAGAGAATCAATTTTTTGCATTCTTGCATCATTCGATTTATTGCCATTTGTCTCAATTTCTGTATAAAATGATAACAATGCCTAATATTACTGACAAACTCACAGCTATATTATCAATGTTTAGTAATGATCATGGATCAAAGGACTCTTGGGAAATTCAGGAACTTTGGGGAAGGAGGCATTTGACAAAATCCAGTTTCCCAGAAAATTAAGGTTATCCATTAAAACTTGAAATTATTTTGTTCCACAATATTAGTGCAAATCCTTCTATAATGATTTCCAAATTTCTCTGCATTCTTGAACTTACGTGCAGAGTTCATGTTGCTTTGGCTTCTCAATTTAGGCATAAAATCTTTGCTACTTTCCTGGAATTACAGAGCCCATTGCTGTGTGTAGACATAGGATGCAGTTTACCTTTAGACTGATTCTCCATTGACCACTTCATTTCTCATCTCTCCTTACTTCCCATCACTTCATTTTCAAAGTATCAACTCTTTGAAATATTTTCAGGCCATTTAGTTTTTAAATGTTTCTCATATTTGACTGTTGTCATTCCTTATTTCAATGGAGTAAATCAGATAATTTTTAAAATTAATAATTTTATTTTACTCACATTCTAAATGAGACACTACTGCTCTTATAAGAGCATATGGGAAAAATTTCCTCACATCTCTTTTCCCTTTACTTGATATAGGATATATAACAGTTTTCTGAAGTTTACATATACTACCTGTGTAGAAACTAAATATATAGGCAGTCTACAGATTAATTAATAGACTCCCTGTTTGCTGAATATTTTGGCTATCAAGGAGTATTGACTCTTAAAGGTACAGCATATATGTCACTATATGTGTTTGGAAACCTTAATCAACATAAATATAATTAGTTAAATGAAACCAATTATAAATGAAAGTCCACAAATGCATTGGCACACATGCACATTAGCTAGCTAACTAGCTATTATCTGCTTGCATTCAAAGAGTAAACATATATACATAAATATGTGTATGTTTTGGGTATGAGGCTTATTATGACAGAGTTCAATAGTCTTTCCCCTTTGAGCTTGCAGTATCACTTTCCCACAGACTTTAATTTTTTATCATTTATATAATTTATGTTGTTTTTTATTCCTTACTGTAAGTTAGTCTATAAGATCACCTTTCATTTTTACTCCAATTCTATTATTCTATTTCCCTATATGTGCTTCATACTAATTATTGAACATCTTAATAAAGTCAGCTGTACTTTCAATGTTCTTATGTGAAAAATTAAGCACCATTTTATCAACCTCAGAAGCCCTTAGAGCACATTACTATCCCAAGTAACTATATATGTATATATTTCATATAGGTGATAGAGTTATAGATATATACTTTTATAAAAGGAATGAATAAATAAAAGATAGTCTATTGCTATGCACTACATATCCTTTTCAAATATGAATCCATAGGTATCAATCCAGATTCAAACTGAAGATACATACAATAATTTCTTTCCCCAAATCAAATTTGTAAACTTATAAAGATGCCACACAGACTGCAGTACTCTCCCCATGTCCCCTGTCAATTGACTTCAGTCCAGTAAAGCAAATATCTGCATTTGTGTTTCACAAGAAGTCAGTTTTATAGTGCTGTGAGTTGGTCTGAGACTATTTCAAATCAAAATAATTGGGAACAAAAGATTAACTTGATAAATAAACACATTCATAATTTTCAAAGTATTTATATTATCTGCATACTTTCATATTTTACAAGTCATGGTGCAAATGGAGTTTTTGTTACCTTTTCATCACTGAAAGTGAAGATTGCTTTAGTTTTTTTGCTTATGTTAACTAATTTAATGATAAAATAGCTTTGAATATCTGTCCATTGATTTTTTCTGAAGGGTGGGGACTTTATTGTCTATCAAAATAATTATCTACTCAAGAACACAGCTCTCATTTACCGTCCTCTGCAATAACAAAGCTAAAGTACTTCACATCAGTTACAATGATTAAAATGATTAAAATGTTATTTTATCCCTTGTTAGTGTCTCTTTTCTAACAAAAACTTTTTTCCATGTGAGATGGCTGGGACACTGAGAATCAGAGGACTTCTAGTTTCTCTCTCACACATTTCAACATTTAATAGCTTCAAAAGTGAACCAATTTCTGCCTGGAAATTTACCTGGAATTATTTTGCATTATTATGCTTGTAATTAAAAATAATTCTCTGTCTCTAATCATTTTCATTATCTTTTTTTTTTTTTTTTGGTTTTGTGTAAATGTATTGTCTGAGATTCCTAATAATTTATTCCTCATTTGTTTTGCACTTCTGCAGGGTAGATAATTTCTTTTAGTTTTCCCATCAAGATGGTGAATATGTATTATGGCTGTATTGTTCTGAGCAGAAAGTAGTAATACAATCCCTTTTGCACTTGGAGTTAGCTAAGTCCATGTAAATGTAAGCAACTCTGACTTGCTTCATTTCTGGGGAAAAGTCTTAAATTCAGGTACATGATTCATCACATTTCCTCATAACAGGTCATGGCCTTAGAGATTTGTTGCCTTCATACATGAAGAATTTATTAGTAAGCATGAAATACTGTAAAACAATGAGATAAATTATATTACTTTAAATTAGGAAACAACACACTTAACTACTATCCTTTTCTTTATCCATATGAATACAAATTTTTTACTTTTTTTGATTACATGGAGATCACAGGTTCATTGAAGTAAACATGAAAAATTCAGAAAAGCAAAATGAAAATCATTGAAAAATATATGCTTAAATATCCAGATTTAAAATTTGACAATTATATTTACGTTCATCATTTTCAATGTGCATCTATGTGTAACGATGTATATGATATGCATGTGATATCTTTTTATAGCAGATACCTCAATTATGTTTTAAATTTCCTTGTTCTCTACTAATTTTCCCATCTCTTTTATCATCTTGAGGATTATACTTATTAAAAAAGTGTGATTATCCCCATGGCTCTTCAAATGATATGCATATATTTTAAATGATAATATTAGTTTGATCAAATCATAGCATTGTATTATGTTGAAATCTTTGCGATATGTACATATATAAATCATACCTAATTTCACTTGTATTGATGTTCCATCATCTTTATAGAACTGAATCCACATTGAAAGGTGCTTTTTTGTCTCTAAGGAATGCTTTCTCTGAAAAGCCATTGCTCAGCAAAACTGTATGTGTATTTTTATTTAATGCACATTGCCAACATGCTTTATAAAACAGATGTTTTTGCTCTGTGAAAATCAATTTTATAATTTGCAATAAATGATATAATAGAGTCTACATTACAAGTGACTATATCACTTCAGCAATTATCAACAGTTTTTATTTAGAGGGGACATTGCACAATAAAATTATAGAATTATTAATGTAATGATTTGCAATTTGCTGATACAAATATAATTTGGATAACTTAATATAAAAAGGTCTCTCAATATTAAATTCCATACACTAGAAATAATTGCCATTGAACAGTCAGGCAACAAGTATAGTTAAAGTAAATATCTATTGAAACTTCATTACAAATATATGAGAAAGCATCTCTTGTAAATATAACTCATTCTTTAATAAATTAATTTACATATAAATTTACTCAGTCCCACTATGACATCCTTCCCTTAGACTGTATATCATGGGATTAAACATGAGAGACACAATGGAAAAGAAAAGAGAGAGTATTTTGTCAGTTCCTGATAAGTGACTGATAGTGCGTCTTAAATATGTAATCATTCCTGATCCATCAAATAACACCACCACCATGAGATGAGATGAGCAGGTGGAGAAGGCTTTGGCCCAATTTGTAGCTGAAGGTAATTTAAGAATTGTACACATAATTTTGGTGTAGAAGCGAAGTATTAACAGAAATGGAACTGTGACAAACAACACAGCAACAGTGTAGACCAATGTTTCATTCACACAGATGACTCTACAGGCAAGCTTGAGTATTGGTGAGATGTCAGAAGTGGTTGATATGGTTAGACCTGCAAAAGGACGGAGAGAAAATCTGGCATGTCTGCTCTATGCAGACTAGAATTCTACTGATCCAAGAGCCAACTACCAGTTGGAAACACACCTTTTGGCTCATGACTACAGAATAGGGCAATGGGGTACAAATGGCCATGAAGTACATTTGTGTAGTACAGGCAACTAAAGAAATTCTTTGGGTCTCAAGTTCATGAGCATTCTGGTTATAGTAATTGATACACAGCATATTTCAAAGAAGGAAAAATTGTCAAGAAAAAAATACATGGGGGTCTGGAGAGTAGAATCCAGTTTTGTTATCAGAAATATGGTATCATTGCCCAGCAGTATAATGGTATAGATGACAAAGAATAATCCAAGTAGAAGCCACTAGAGATGGGGATTATCAGCAAAGCCCAAAAGAACAAATTCTTCAATTCAGTTAGATTTTCTTCTGATGGTTTTCCTTGGTGTATCATCTGTAGAAAGGATAAATTGAGCATAAGCATTTCACTTTCCCTTCCTGGATCTCACTGCCTGTACTCTGAATTGTTATCTATGTGTCCAGATTGGTTTTCATGTTTCTACAGTTCTTTCCAATTTAAGAATATTACTATTTGTGTATTTTCCACTTTTCCCTGTTTAAATCCTGTGGATTGTCACTGGAAGCACTGAAATGAAATTTCCTTTAATACCATTTCATTATACATCTGATCACAGCACAGGATGAACCAAGCTATACTTTTCTAAGCACATGACATCTGAAACTGCTGTAGATAGACCCATAACTTTGCCATCTGATCTTATTTTTGTCGAATTACAATTCAGGACAATCCTATTGCACTTCTCAGTGCATTTTCACAATAACATTTCAGTAGCATTATATCATAAATTATCTTCTCACATTCTTTTTCAACTACCTATTTCAACCATCATTTTCCTCCCTTCACTTGATGATATAGAGCATAGAAATCCCATTATACAATTCACATGGCAAAAATTGAGAGAATATTTTATTGTATATAGAAGAATAATGCAAATATCTTTTGGTAGAATATTAGTTGGAAGATATAAGAGAGTTTTACTCAGGGAAATTAGCCTGGGAAGATTGATCCAAATTGAGACAAATATACAGGGTAACCACAGGAAAATATGTATCGCATGGAGTGTATCCATTACCTGTCTGTATGTGTGTGGAGCAGGAGGAGAACAGTTATTTGCTGCTATATAATACCCAGGGTGCTGAGACTCATTAAGGTGGATAGTTTGACCAACTTCACATAGGTTTTGTGATAGTGAGTCAGTGCCTATTGTTTTAATTTACTTTAGTTTTCTGTGATTGATTATCTTGATTATATTAAAGCTTGCATCCTTGTTTGCGAGAATTAATTGAAAAAATATTGGTAAAATTATTTACCTATCAAATTAAATTGATGATTTATTATGTTTCTATAGTTATAATTAAGTTTATTATATTATATGCTTTAAGTTTGCAGCTGTCAGAGTTGTAACACATTGCCTACTATAATTCAATAATGAGTTGAGTTGTTGATAATCACTTTTTTCTACTTTTCCCTTTATCAGGGTCAAAATTTTAGAAGGTACTCATTCTCAGGGCCATTCCTGCACATTCCTGCCATTCCTGTTTAATCTTGAAAGTGAAAGCCTCCTTAAATTTTGCATCCCTGTTGTCTCTTGCCTCACCACTAGCTGTATCCTATTGGGTTTGTACCTGGTCCACTAAACAGAGTGTCAGTAAAGTGGCATGTCATGATTAAAGAGCACTGTGTCTTCCCCAGATGGACTGGAATTGAATTATGGCCCTGCCACCTGCCAGCTGTGTGATATTCTGCAAATTACATCATGCACTTTACTCTACCTGTGCCACAGTAGATTATCTAGAAAAGGGCCAGGAATTGGCAACACTTATAGTTGTTAAGTGATTTATGTCATTTAATATATGTAAAATGGCTTACATTGTGCTATTTTAAAGAGCTATGTAAGTGCTAGAAATTTTAATATTAAAAGCTAAGTTTTATTTATTCCTCCAAATTTTATTAAATATTCTACACAGTATGAAACATAATCCCTCTCTAGTATATTTTCCTTCATATTGAACAATAATTATGAGGAGGAAGGGAGATCTTAAAGCAATGATCAAAATTCTAACTATCTCAAACTATTAAATTCTAAAGCTGTAAATCTCTGTGAATTATTTCCCTATATTTTGTTTATATTATTTTCTGTACTCTGAGAACTCAACACTTCTATTAGGCCTCACTGTTCAACACTTAGTATAAAAAATTGTCAAATTCTTTTACCATGCTTTTTTTCCTCCCTGACTCTAAATGATCTGAGAGGTAGGGGCTGTGACTAATTTCTACTACTGGGGATCAATATACATCCTAGAAAATGGTTGTGAACCTAAGATGTTGCTCAATATTTGGTTCTAAAATGAAAAGCTGTCGACAATAGTAAGATGAGATCAACCCTAGTAAATGAGAGAGAATTAAGACACAAGAAAAAAGAAAGCCAAATGTTTACATATCAGGTTTATGAGTAATGACATTCAATACTAATAATTTCATACCCATTGATTGAATAAAGTGACTTCCAGTGCTAAATAAAATATAATTCTAATGTACAAAGTCAAACTTTTGGTGGTGAAGTTATCAGTGCATAACATGAAATATGTAACACTTGTGTATGTTTTTATCAGTAGGGGGACAGTGTAGAAGGAATAAAGCCATCTATATTACTCTTCTTTCTTGTAAGTGCTTAGGTTCTTTTTAATCAAGATAAATAAAAACATGATGTTCTTCTTTTTATTTCAAACTTGAGCATCTGTATGTTTGCTGGAAAAGTACAAATGATTAAGGGAATGTGTAACAACATTGTAATTCAGTTAGATATTAGTCATGTCAATGCCTCTACTCTATCTAATCCTCAGCTATGTGGTATATTTGAATCTTAGAATTAAAATTTAATTTAAAAACAATATTGAATTTAAAACTTTAGCAACCTCTCCTATTGGAACTGAGTTCCCATCTCATTTTCCTAAACATGCTTTGTTTATTGTTTCCTCTATAATATGTGTCTATCCATAGTCAGGAGGCAGACTTTGTAACAGTTCTAATAAATATCCTATAACAAAGAATACATTACCTGTAAAATAAATGATTATCAATTTCTTCATGGCAACCAGGGCAACCCTCAATTTACCTTTGGATGTATTAAATTAAGCTTAAAATTAATTTTTATTAAATATTATTAGTAATATACAGAAAACTTTTATTTTACTTGCAGCATTTTGCCATCCTCCCCTGATTTCGTGATTCTTGGAATTCATCTTAACATCTGCATACTATCAGCTAATCTTAGGAGATGATGGAGCAAGTCCAGCTAAGATAATGGGAAAGTTACCAGAAAAATAGTCTGTCTTTTCTAGGTTTCCAGTCTAGGAAAGAGAATTCTTTCCAAAACTGAAGTTGTTTAAGAATAATGTCTAGAAGCCAAATAACTGGTATCAAAATTAGAATGTTACTTTCTATTATTTAGGGTGTAAATGGTGATTTCTGAAAGTTTATGATTACAAATAGAAAATATTGCCTAGAGAGAGAACCCTATAGTATTGTGATACGGAGAACAATTAGGAAAGTTAGTTGCAAAGCATTAGGAACAATGATCCTGTTAATATGAAAGGTGGGTGAAGAGCAGGTGGTGAGAGAGGCCTCATGTGGAACCAGATGTCGGAGGACAGCAAGGGAGTGAGAAGGCAGCCAGACCTGAGCTACTGCAGGTGCACATCCAAGAAGTAGCTAAACTGGAAAGGAGTTCCACTGGCACAGAATTAGCACAGTGTAGTATTGTGCATGAATAGTGGGATTTGCTGGTGCCAGAGAATATGAAGTTTAGAAGAAGACTGAATTTCAAAAGATAACTTGTCTTATGGTAAGGATAGTTAGCATATCAAATCAGAGAAATATGGTCTTTAAAATAAATGCTAGTGGGAACTGGGTAGCCTTCAGGGGAAAATGACATTTTTAAATTAGTATTTCATAGTATAGCAGGAAACACTTCAAATGGAACACAGGTTTAGATATTTAGAAAACAAACTAAAAGAATTTCTAAGAAAAAGTTTTTTTTTATAATTTTACATAAGGAAGGTTTTCTAACTATGACTCAAAATTTAAAATGTAGGACACAAAAATAGAAAAAGTTGCTATGTAAAAATAAATATTTCTATGTGGTAAAAACACATGAACATCAAAAGTAAAGTCAAAAGAGAATTGATAAAATAGTGAAGTAAATGTAAATCATATATTATATTAACAGCTAATTGTCCTTATAAATAAAATGTTGTTAAATATGAACAAAGGTTCTTTCATTATCTCTACGTCTCATACTCTGCCCCAGGAGGGTGATGAGTACTGATGTCACATGTTTGAGACCCTCCCAGACCTTACCTGGTATGTCTTCTCTTTTGGCTTCTTCCCATTTGTATCCTTTTACAACAATAAAAGTATAATTATAAGTGAAATTCAAAATCCAAGTAGAAAAGTGGACCAAACTCTTCACTGGTAAAAAAGGAATCAAATTTTAAAACCATACAGAGATTTCTTATGCAATCTCTTAGTAAAATATATAACACTGTGCTGGTTGGGGAGTGTTTCTATGGTAGGTTCAGTTGACTTCTGTAACAGACTTTGCATGCTGGGCAGGCTGCCTCTGTGTGGTGAGTGGATGACGTGCCAACTGCTTCTGTGTCCTAGTGCTCCTGCACTATGATCCCTTAGTCAAATTGCCTGAGGAAACCCAGACTCATGACCAACTGATGGAAGAGGAAGAAGTTTAGACATTTTTCTTTCAGGGAGAAATTACACACTTGATGTCACTGATCACCAATACTTTCTACCTTTCTACTTGAACAAAGATCTTTCTGGGAGCATCTTTCAAATATATCAGATGCTCTGGACAAAATCAGATATTAAAGCTTGATGGATTCTGGTAAGCTAGACTCTGGGAAAGAGCTACACATCAAGTTCATTCCAAACAAACAAGATCAAACCCTCCTTATTGTGCATACTGGGATTGGAATGACTAGGACAACTTGATCAATTACCTTGATGCTATTACCAAGTTTTGGATCAAGGCATCCATGGAAGCTTTGCAAGTGGAGCAGATATCTTTATGATTGTCCAGTTTGGTGTTGGATTTTATTCTGCATATTTGGTTGCTGATAAAGTGACCATGATCCCAGACATAACGCTATTGAGGAAAATACCTCAGAGTGTGTATCATTGGATTAAACACTGGGGTGACAATGGTATAGAAAAGAGAGACAAACTTGTCTGTTCCAGAAGAATGTTTGGATTTGGGTCTCAAATATGTAATGATTCCTAATCCAAAGAATAAAGCCACAACTATGATATGAGTTGAGCATGTGGAGAAGGTTTGGCTCAAACTGTTGCAGATGACAGCCTCAGGATGGTGGAGATAATTATTCTATAGGAACCCAGGATTAACAGAAAAGAGATCATAACTAACAGCTCAGCCCCTGTAAAGACCAACATCTCATTCACAAAGTTATCACCTCAGGCCAGCCTAATTCCAGGGGAGTGGGGTCAGGGTGTGGGTGATGTCACAGGGGAAGTGATTGATTTGGTTAGATCCACAAAATGGCAGAGAGAAAATCTGGCAGATCTGCCCAATATGAACTGGAATTCCACTGATCTGGGAGCCAGCCACAACACCAGCTGGATACAGACCTTGTGGTGCATGACTTACAGGAAAGTGCAGAGGGTTATGAATGGCCAGGTAGCAATTGTAGACCATCTTGGCCAGGGAGAAGATTTCTGTTTCCAAGCATAAGGACAAAACATATTTGAGTAGCACAGGCAAAGAAAACATGTTTCTTTTCTGGGTCCAAAAGCTTATGAACATTCTAGGAAGAGTTGCAGATGCATTACAGATTTCCAGTAAAGAAAAATTATTAAGGAAAAAATACATGGGCATCTGGAGATCCTGCTCAATCCCAATAATGAAGATAATGACACACCATTTCCTATCAGCATAGTCACATACAGAAAGAACACTATCACTAAAAGAAACTTCTGGTATTTTTGTTTGTTTGTTTGTTTGTTTGTTCCATCTGTGAAAATAGTGAAATTTGTCATTTATCTGTTTGACCTGACTTTTCCAAATTTTAAGCACTAGATCATTTTGGGGGAATTAGAAAATAAGATTTTTGCACTCAATTCAAATTCCAGACTTTTATATCCTACAGTCAAAGAGCACAACTGAAGTCCAGTAGTGAATGTATGCTAAATTCTAATCATATCAACATGTCTAATATTAGGCTTGCATTTGAATGGAAGATATGAGCTCTAAAATTATGCATTTTCATTTGTAGGCAGATCAAATTGAATCTTGTTTTATTCTGCATATTAACAAAGAGAATCTTGAGGTAGAAATATTTGCATCTGTCACATTTTCTTAGGGGAAAGTCCACTAACAAATTTTTGAAATGTATTTTTCTATAATTCTTCAACTCTCCCATGAAGACTTTTGCTGCTACAGTGTGTGCAAATCTTTCTTCATGTAGCTATAGCTCTTACTGTTTGTGGATGCACTTTAATTTGAAATGGTATTCCTGTTTCCTCTCTATTGAAATAAAATAAACATCATTATGCTTAGGCATTGCATTTCAAGATCTTCCATTTACCACATCCCATCACTCAGCAGATGTCAATAAGCATTTTTTAACATATTTATTGCTTAATTAATAATAACAATGTTGAATGAACTACATTAAGGAAACGATTCAGGAATTCTGCCTAATCTATCTATCCTCAAGTGCCTCACTATCTACCATAGGTGATTCTCATAATAACAGTCTTATTTTAATAATATAGCTGAGATGGAGCCCATGGAAACCAAAATATAACCATATAAATTATTATAAAATGTAATTATTAGACAATTGTCAAAAAGACTAAGAGCAAAGAATACTTCTTTTGGGTAGAGAGTATGTAAGCAAATGTTTTTTGATAGTGATTATAAGACATATAGCTGTTCAATAATCTTCTGAAGTATTGAGATCTAGGTGGACAATAGTGGAATTTAAACATGATGGCAATTAACAGAATTATAGAATGGAGAATATCTGGAATAGAAGAGGGAAATGATTTTATCTGAATTATTGGTGTGTAGGACAAGTGCTTACCATAAAATGTTCTAATTTGTTTCTCAAATACTCTTAAGTGTTACTATCCTTATGTTATTTTTTTTTGAGTGAAGAAACAAAGGCTCAAAGAAGTTACATAATTTTTCCTGTCATACATATATTAGAATTTCTTCATGTTGCTCACTTCTTTTAGACCTAGGATTGAATTTATACTTCCATTATTTTGGTTTCTGGTTGAACTTGACAATTATTTAAAAATTCAAACCACATCTTATGTTTGAAAAAAAAATATGGAACTAAATGTCTACCTTAAAGAATTGTGAATATTAATGAGAAATTGTAAAGGGCTTATGTACAATTTATTTATATTGCATATGGCATTTTTATTTTCTTTAATTATGATACCGTTTGTGATTGAGGAATCTCCAGAACATAACAGCATAAGACAGCACTCAATAAATAGCTGTTGATTAAGTTTGTAAAATATTCAAAAAACCCACTGTTTCCTTACCTTCATTCTTATTACTATGGCATTGACACTTGAACATACTGTATTTTTGTATCAGATTTTTTTATAGCAAATTAATTTATTTAAGACTTTTTTCATTCTATATCATCAGGAGAATTAATTTCAACTTTCCTTTTACATTTATCAGACCAGTTGGAATTCAAAACTGTGCCAAAAGACACTATAACTAATTTGTTGACAGCATGCTTCACTTCATCAGAACCATTTGAATAGATCTGCTGAAACAATGTATTTAAAACAGTGTCTCCACCTTCTCATTCCTTTATTCTTTGAGCTCACCAACCAATTTATTCCAGTTTCTTATATAATGAGATGATGATGGATATAGGTTCTTTATATCTGCACTGAACTCTATTCTTAGGCATGCTTCCTGCTCCTCTAGCTTTACTCATCTCCTTAACTCTGGATTTTTCATTTGAATTACAATGTTTGCTAAAAGTATTCTAAATATACTATGCTGTGGTATTATAGGATGAAGATGTCTAAATTTCAAATTGTAATTATCTCCAGAAGGAAGTTTCACTAAAGTAGACCACTCTTTATTATGAAAGTACCACATTTACATCATTCCTTCGAACATTTTTGGTCATAGGTATAATGGTTAGTTGGGATTCTGTTTGATATCAATTACAATTAATTTTTGGCTGATGAATCTGCTGGGATGCAGAGACCTCAGATTTTCATCCATTCTGATCCAGGATATTATCTGATACATAAAAGAATATGTGGTCTTCTTGATTCTTAGTCATCTATCTTATGTGTATTAGAAAATAGTTTATGTATTACATGATAGTTAAATTTAACTCATCAAAAATGTTTTATAAATATCACTTTTTAACTATCAATTAGGATGATCTTCATGAATCCCTTAGATTTTCTTTTAAGTGTCTGTATGAACTCAACCTTTATCCCTTAACACCTAAGTTATCTGTCACTTAATCTTTTAATACAGATTTTAGAACATTTTATATCTCTGTTGTATCTGCCACTCACCCAATTGCATCATATAAAGCAGGGACTGTTTTTCATAATTCTTGGTAATTCCCCATATAAACTAACAGAGTTTTGGATACATAATATTTTTGTGAATACTTATTCTATATTTAATTTAAGGTAAGCAAACTATAAGAATCCATCATCTATGCTTAAAAAGAGAAAAAAAATATAAGGTCCTGACCAAACTTTTAAGGTATTTTGTAAGACCCAAGTAAACACCTCTTCAGAAATGAATAAACAAATGTTTTCAAGTGCTAAGTGTTACAAAGAAAGGAAACAAAGAATCACAATCTTTATGTCACTATCACCTTTTGTTATATGTACGTTGTCAATTAGCTATTATTTTATCCTATCCAATGACAGCTATAAGTAGAAATGTGTATTACTGTCCCTGAAATCTTCAACATCAGCTTTGTCTCTCAAATTCAGTATTTGTCAATACTTCTCAAGAAAACTGAAATGTTGACCTGAAGCTTTTAGCATTTCTTTTATGACTTCAAGAATCATTCTCTGAGTGGAAAAATAATTTTAAGATGACTAAGATATTAGAAGTCCCATGTCTGTGAATTATTACTGTTTTTTTTAATTCTATCATTTTAAATAGGAAAATGTCTTCTAGGAAAGTATATGTTTGACAGAATATCAGAGATTTCTTCTCTCAAAATAGCATTCATATTTTTCTGTAGTGAATCATAGACACATTTGATAATTTTAAGCTTAAAATCTTCTTTACATGTTGA
This sequence comes from Choloepus didactylus, assembly GCF_015220235.1. Lineage (NCBI taxonomy): Eukaryota > Metazoa > Chordata > Mammalia > Pilosa > Megalonychidae > Choloepus > Choloepus didactylus. The sequence continues at coordinate 7,778,778 of NC_051327.1, read as the reverse complement.
ACGTGTCAAATCTTGATTCTTGGGATTTTATTGTGTTCTAAAATAAATATAGAATATCAATACAAAAATCATGTCAACATAAAAGCATTCACACTCTGCTAGATTTGGTTATAGATTTTTTTCCTTTAGTAGAACAGTATAAGTAAAAAGTTTGAAAATATGCATTTATATTGATTCTGTAAGACCCTTTCATATTAGTGAAAACAATACTAATTAGAACTCACATCTCTCAAAATATATGTGGCTTTCAAAACACCAAATGATCTAAATAAAAATATTTTTCCTATTCTACTGAATGTATTTCCTTTTTCATGTTACTTGAATATTTAACTTGATGCCTCTATTTGCAACTCGTTCTAATTCGTTTTTCTAGGCACTTTGGCTGAATCATCTTTTCCTACTGTATCCCAATGGAATTCAGGTGCCTGCCCCAACTGTATCTTGATAAGTGGTAAGAATACCCACAATAGAGCTGTATCACTTAATTGTCCACCATTGGTGACTGGAAAACAATCAACACAATGTTGTATTTTTGAGGCCCTTTCTTACCTCCATTTTTCTTAATGTTTCCCACTTGATTCCTCTACCTGGACCTTGGAATGTAGCAACACTAGACTCCCCTCCCTATCATCACCATTGTATGTTGATGCTTTAGTTATGGTATTCTATGTTTTTTTTTAATTAACAATGCAAGCTAGAGAGCTAATTAATTAATTCTTGTCACTGACAACATAGATGCTATTTCAAGGAATACCTCCAATCTGTGTTAAATACAAACATTTTAAATCCAGAATATATCAAAGGAAGAAAGAAAAACACTACAGAGTCAGCTCGAATTTGTAAACTTCATCCCTATTCTGCATGAAAATAATTTATTAGATAGACGTGAGATTTCTATGCTCACTCCTCTATCATATTCTAATTTTTTTTAACCATCATTTTATTGAGATATATTCACATACCACGCAGTCATACAAAACAAATTGTACTTTCGATTGTTTACAGTACCATTACATAGTTGTACATTCATCACCTAAATCAATCCCTGACACCTTCATTAGCACACACACAAAAATAACAAGAACAATAATTAGAGTGAAAAAGAGCAATTGAAGTAAAAAAGAACACTGGGTACCTTTGTCTGTTTGTTTCCTTCTCCTACTTTTCTACACATCCATCCATAAACTAGACAAAGTGGAGTGTGGTCCTTATGGCTTTCCCATTCCCTTTGTCACCCCTCATAGGCTACATTTTTATACAACTGTCTTCGAGATTCATGGGTTCTGGGTTGTAGTTTGATAGTTTCAGGTATCCACCACCAGCTACCCCAATTCTTTAGAACCTAAAAAGGGTTGTCTAAAGTGTGCGTAAGAGTGCCCACCAGAGTGATCTCTTGGCTCATTTTGGAATCTCTCTGCCACTGAAGCTTATTTCATTTTCTTTCACATCCCCTTTTTGGTCAAGAAGATGTTCTCCGTCCCACGATGCCGGGTCTACATTCCTCCCCGGGAGTCATATTCCACGTTGTCAGGGAGATTCACTCCCCTGGGTGTCTGATCCCACGTAGGGGGGAGGGCAGTGATTTCACCTTTCAAGTTGGCTTAGCCAGAGAGAGAGGGCCACATCTGAGCAACAAAGAGGCATTCAGGAGGAGACTCAGGCACAAATATAGGGAGGCCTAGCCTCTCCTTTGCAGCAACCGTCTTCCCAAGGGTAAAACTTATGGTAGAGGGCTCAACCCATCAAATCACCAGTCCCCTATGTCTGTGGTCATGTTAGCAACCATGGAGGTGGGGTAGGCGAATACCCCTGCATTCTTCACAGGCTCCTCAAGGGGGCACTACATCTTTTTTTTTTTCCTTGTTTTTCTTTTTTTTAAACTTTCCCTTCTTTTTTAAATCAACTGTATGAAAAAAAAAAGAAAACAAACATACAATAAAAGAACATTTCAAAGAGACCATAACAAGGGAGTAAGAAAAAGACAACTAACCTAAGATAACTGCTTAACTTCCAACATGTTCCTACTTTACCCCAAGAAAGTTACATAATATAGCAACATTTCTGTGAACTTTTTCCTACTATATCCATCAGAAATTAACAGACCATAGTCATTTCTGGGCATCCCCAGAACATTAAATAGCTTATCTGTTCTTCTTGGATTATTGTTCCCCCTTCCTTAATTGCTCTCTACTGCTAGTTCCCCTACATTCTACATTATAAACCATTTGTTTTACATTTTTCAAAGTTCACATTAGTGGTAGCATATAATATTTCTCTTTTTGTGCCTAGCTTATTTCGCTCAGCATTATGTCTTCAAGGTTCATCCATGTTGTCATATGTTTGACGAGATCGTTCCTTCTTACTGCCGCGTAGTATTCCATCGTGTGTATATACCACATTTTATTTATCCACTCATCTGTTGAAGGACATTTGGGTTGTTTCCATCTCTTGGCAATTGTGAATAATGCTGCTATGAACATTGGCGTGCAGATATCTGTTCGTGTCACTGCTTTCCGATCTTCCGGGTATATACCGAGAAGTGCAATTGCTGGATCGAATGGTAACTCTATATCTAGTTTTCTAAGGAACTGCCAGACTGACTTCCAGAGTGGCTGAACCATTATACAGTCCCACCAACAATGAATAAGAGTTAGAATTTCTCCACATCCCCTCCAGCATTTGTAGTTTCCTGTTTGTTTAATGGCAGCCATTCTAACCGGTGTTAGATAGTATCTCATTGTGGTCTTAATTTGCATCTCTCTAATAGCTAGCGAAGCTGAACATTTTTTCATGTGTTTCTTGGCCATTTGTATTTCCTCTTCAGAGAACTGTCTTTTCATATCTTTTGCCCATTTTATAACTGGGCTGTCTGTACTATTGTCATTGAGTTGTAGGATTTCTTTGTATATGCAAGATATCAGTCTTTTTTCAGATACATGGTTTCCAAAAATTTTTTCCCATTGAGTTGGCTGCCTCTTTACCTTTTTGAGAAATTCCTTTGAGGTGCAGAAACTTCTAAGCTTGAGGAGTTCCCATTTATCTATTTTCTCTTTTGTTGCTTGTGCTTTGGGTGTAAAGTCTAGGAAGTGGCCGCCTAATACAAGGTCTTGAAGATGTTTTCCTACATTATCTTCTAGGAGTTTTATGGTACTTTCTTTTATATTGAGATCTTTGGTCCATTTTGAGTTAATTTTTGTGTAGGGTGTGAGGTAGGGGTCCTCTTTCATTCTTTTGGATATGGATAACCAACTCTCCCAGCCCCATTTGTTGAAAAGACCATTATGACCCAGTTCAGTGACTTTGGGGGCCTTATCAAAGATCAGTTGGCCATAGATCTGAGGGTCTATCTCTGAATTCTCATTTCGATTCCATTGATCTATATGTCTATCTTTGTGCCAGTACCATGCTGTTTTGGCAACTGTGGCTTTATAATAAGCTTCAAAGTCAGGGAGTGTAAGTCTTCCCACTTCGTTTTTCTTTTTTAGAGTGTCTTTGGCAATTCGAGGCATCTTCCCTTTCCAAATAAATTTGATAACTAGCTTTTCCAAGTCTGGAAAGTAGTTTGTTGGAATTTTGATTGGGATTGCATTGAATCTGTAGATGAGTTTGGGTAGAATTGACATCTTAATGACATTTAGCCTTCCTATCCATGAACATGGAATATTTTTCCATCTTTTAAGGTCCCCTTCTATTTCTTTTAGTAGAGTTATGTAGTTTTCTTTGTATAGGTCTTTTACATCTTTGGTTAAGTTTATTCCTAGGTACTTGATTTTTTTAGTTGCTATTGAAAATGGTATCTTTTTCTTGAGTGTCTCTTCAGTTTGTTCATTTCTAGCATATAGAAACATTACTGACTTATGTGCATTAATCTTGTATCCCGCTACTTTGCTAAATTTGTTTATTAGCTCTAGTAGCTGTATCGTCGATTTCTCAGGGTTTTCTAGATATAAGATCATATCATCTGCAAACAATGACAGTTTTACTTCTTCTTTTCCAATTTGGATGCCTTTTATTTCTTTGTCTTGCCAGATTGCCCTGGCTAGCACTTCCAGCACAATGTTGAATAACAGTGGTGACAGCGGGCATCCTTGTCTTGTTCCTGATCTTAGAGGGAAGGCTTTCAGTCTCTCACCATTGAGTACTATGCTGGCTGTGGGTTTTTCATATATGCTCTTTATCATGTTGAGGAAGTTTCCTTCAATTCCTACCTTTTGAAGTGTTTTTATCAAAAAGGGATGTTGGATTTTGTCAAATGCTTTTTCAGCATCTATTGAGATGATGAATTGATTTTTCCCTTTCGAGTTTTTAATGTGTTGTAATACATTGATTGTTTTTCTTATGTTGAACCATCCTTGCATGCCTGGAATGAACCCCACTTGGTCATGCTGTATGATTTTTCTAATGTGTCTTTGGATTCGATTTGCAAGTATTTTGTTGAGGATTTTTGCATCTATATTCATTAGGGAGATTGGCTGGTAGTTTTCCTTTTTTGTAGCATCTTTGCCTGGTTTTGGTATTAGATTGATGTTAGCTTCATAAAATGAGTTAGGTAGTGTTCCATTTTCTTCAATGTTTTGAAAGAGTTTGAGTAAGATTGGTGTCAGTTCTTTCTGGAAAGTTTGGTAGAATTCCCCTGTGAAGCCATCTGGCCCTGGGCATTTATTTGTGGGAAGATTTTTGATGACTGATTGGATCTCTTTGCTTGTGATGGGTTGGTTGAGGTCTTCTATTTCTTCTCTGGTCAGTCTAGGTTGTTCATATGTTTCCAGGAAATTGTCCATTTCTTCTACATTATCCAGTTTGTTGCCTTACAGTTATTCATAATATCCTCTTATAATTTTTTTAATTTCTTCAGGATCTGCAGTTATGTCACCTTTTTCATTCATTATTTTGTTTATATGGGTCTTCTCTCTTTTTGATTTTGTCAGTCTAGCTAGGGGCTTGTCAATCTTGTTGATCTTCTCAAAGAACCAACTTTTGGTGATATTTATCCTCTCTATTATTTTTTTGTTCTCTATGTCATTTATTTCTTCTTTAATCCTTGTTATTTCTTTTCTTGTACTTGGTTTAGGATTGGTTTGCTGTTCATTTTCTAGCTTCTTCAGTTGATCCATTAGTTCTTTGATTTTGGCTCTTTCTTCCTTTTTAATATATGTGTTGAGTGCTATAAATTTCCCCCTTAGCACTGCTTTTGCTGCATCCCATAGGTTTTGGTATGTTGTGTTCTCATTTTCATTCGTCTCTATATATTTAGCAATTTCTCTTGCTATTTCTTCTTTAACCCACTGATTGTTTAGGAGTGTGTTGTTTAACCTCCAGGTATTTGTGATTTTTCTAAGTCTCTGATGGTTATTGACTTCTAATTGTATTCCATTGTGGTCAGAGAAGGTGCTTTGAATAATTTCAATCTTTTTAAATTTATTGAGGCTTGTTTTATGTCCAGCATATGATCTATTCTGGAGAAAGTTCTGTGAGCACTAGAAAAGTATGTGTATCCTGGTGATTTGGGATGTAATGTCCTGTATATGTCTGTTAAATCTAATTCATTTATCAGATTGTTTAGGTTTTCAATTTCCTTATTGGTCTTCTGTCTGGTTGATCTATCTATAGGAGAGAGTGATGTGTTGAAGTCTCCCACAATTATTGTGGAAACATCAATTGCTTCCTTTAGTTTTTCCAGTGTTTCTCTCATGTATTTTGTGGCACCTTGATTGGGTGCATAGACATTTACGATTGTTATTTCTTCTTGCTGAATTGCCCCTTTTATTAGTATGTAGTGGCCTTCTTTGTCTCTCAAAACATCCCTGCATTTGAAGTCTATTTTATCTGAGATTAATATTGCTACACCTGCTTTCTTTTGGCTGTAGCTTGCATGAAATATTTTTTCCATCCTTTCACTTTCAGTTTCTTTGTGTCCCTGTGTCTAAGATGAGTCTCTTGTATGCAACATATTGATGGTTCATTTTTTTTGATCCATTCTGCAATTCTATATCTTTTAATTGGGGAGTTTAATCCATTTACATTCAACATTAAAACCGTGAAGGCATTTCTTGAATTGGCCATCTTATCCTTTGGTTTATGTTTGCCATATTTTTCCCTCTCTCTATTAATATCCTTTATTGTACACATACCAAATCTCTTTAGTACTGAACCTTTCTCCAAGTGTCTCTGTCCTGTCTTTGTTTCTCTGTCTGTAGGGCTCCCTTTAGTATCTCCGGTAGGGCAGGTCTCCTGTTAGCAAATTCTCTCAGCATTTGTTTGTCTGTGAAAAATTTAAGCTCTCCCTCAAATTTGAAGGAGAGCTTTGCTGGATAAAGTATTCTTGGCTTGAAATTCTTCTCACTCAGAATTTTAAATGTATCATGCCACTGCCTTCTCGCCTCCATGGTGGCTGCTGAGTAGTCACTACTTAGTCTTATGCTGTTTCCTTTGTATGTGGTGAATTGCTTTTCTCTTGCTGCTTTCAGAACTTGCTCCTTCTCTTCTGTGTTTGACAGTGTGATAAGTATATGTCTCGGAGTGGGTTTTTTTGGATTTATTCTATTTGGAGTTCGCTGAGCATTTATGATTTGTGTATTTATGTTGTTTTGAAGATTTGGGAAGTTTTCCCCAACAATTTCTTTGAATACTCTTCCTAGACCTTTACCCTTTTCTTCCCCTTCTGGGACACCAATGAGTCTTATATTTGGATGTTTCATATTATCTATCATATCCCTGAGGTCCATTTCGATTTTTTCAATTTTTTTCCCCATTCTTTCTTTTATGCTTTCATTTTCCACTCTGTCATCTTCCAGGTCACTGATTCGTTGTTCAACTTCCTCTAGTCTTGTACTATGAGTGTCCAGAATCTTTTTAATTTGGTCAACAGTTTCTTTAATTTCCATAAGATCATCCATTTTTTTATTTAGTCTTGCAATGTCTTCTTTATGCTCTTCTAGAGTCTTCTTGATTTCCTTCATATCCCGTACTATGGTCTCATTGTTCATCTTTAGTTCTTTGAGTAGCTGCTCTAGGTGCTGTGTCTCTTCTGGTCTTTTGATTTGGGTGCTTGGGCTTGGGTTATCCATATCGTCTGGTTTTTTCATATGCTTTATAATTTTCTGTTGTTTTTGGCCTTGTGGCATTTGCTGAACTTGATAGGGTTCTTTTAGGGTTTGTAGACCTATTGAAGTCCTTATCTCTAATTTATCAGATCTACAGCTTCGTGGAGTACACTTTCTCTAACTAACCAGCAGGTGGCGTCCACGAGCCACCTGTTCTCCACAAGCCAGTTCTCCCCTGCTTAGCCTTTTTGGTGAGTGGGGGAGTGAGTCTTGTGGGGCCCAATTGGTGTACCAAGCTTGTGTGTGTAGTTGGTGTTGCCTGTCCTGTATGTGGGGCGTGTTTCTGCACAGTCGGGGAGGGGGGGTGGCCCTAACAATCAAATCTCCCTGATGATCCTAGAGTTTTAAAGCTGCTGCAATAGTCTAATCCTTGAGTTCAGTCCTGCCACAGTTTGTCTCTGCCACTGACCCACAAGTCTTTGGTATTGGCGTATGGCTCCTGAGACTTGCGAGTGGGTCCCTCTTCCAGGCCGTGCACCCCCTGGTCCTCTGTTGAGGGATGACTGTGCTATGTCACAGGTGAGTGCCGTCCCCCCAGGGCAGTTCTGGGCTGCTGGGCTGTGTAGGGAAGCTCCCAGTGTGCTCAAATGATGGCTGAATGGGGCTTTGTTAATTCACACTGCTCCACCTTCCCAGCTCTGGGACAATCAGCTGAGGTTGCAGGGAAGGCTAATGTCCACACCCAGTTTTGTGGTGTGTGCCTGTTATTTGAAGCACTTCCGTCACACTGGGTTGTCTGGGGCAGCTCTGGGCTATGGGGCTGGCGATGGGCAGGAGTGTTTCCTGTCCACCAGGATGGTGGCTGTGAGTGGACACCCCCCTTTTCTTGGGAAGTTGTGGTGTTTAGTGAGTTTTCTCAGCCACTGGATTATTGTCTTTTGTCTCAGAGCTCTCTTAGTTCTGCTCTTGACTTGACGTGCCCAAATTGCAATTCTTTGAAGCTTTCTGTATTGGGCTTCTTAGAGTAATTGTTTTAGAAAAAGAAAAAAGGATTAAAAAAAAAAAACAAAAAAAAAAACAGGGCCCTCCTCAGAGATCTAATGGGTTATTGAAATGCTAATAGACAAAGCAACCAGGGCCATTAAGGAAAGGTCCACAGGGCAGAGAGATCAGCTTTTCTTCGGGATTTGCATATGCGCCTCAAGGCCTGAGCTCCGCCCTTCCCCTTTCTGTGTTCACCAGAACTCCAAAAATCCTCTGCTTTTATTTTGGAGTTTTTCGTGTTATTTTTTTTTTCTATGCCTGTCTCCTCTCTGCTGGGCTGGCAGCTCTCAGATTCTCTGGTGTCTGGTCTCAGTCTATCTATGGTTGGAGTATGGATCAGTAGAATGAGTTTCCGAGAAGGGCTACCACTGCAGTTCTCCCTTCTCCTTCCCGGAGCTGACAGCCCCTCCTCCTATGGGACTGAGCCTGGCAGGGAGGGGCGCGGGTCCCCTGGCTGCAAAAACTTACAGATTTCGCTGATCTCAGCAGTTTGACATTTTCGTGAGTGTTGTATGAAGTATGCCCAAAGTCAGATTGCTCTGTGGTGTCCAGTCCACGCAGTTCCTGGCTTTTTACCTACTTTCCTGGAGGAGTAACTAAAACTTACAGCTCACCAGTCTGCCATCTTGCCCCACCTCCCATATTCAAATTTGAAGCAAAATGCTGTTTGGTCCATGTGCCTCTTTTTTTTCTCTCTATTTGAGTCTAAGACTAAACTCACCAAGTTTGCCTCAGTTTCTCCTATTCTTGACTGCCTACAGAGATATGCTACCTACATTTTCTACAATGTAATTTCACCTTATATTTTCTTAGAGCATTCATCAATGTACAACAGAAGAGAATAGACAGTCCAGAAATAAATCACCACACATATGGCCAAATTATTTTCAGTAAAATTGCAATGGCAGTTCAGTAGAGAAAGGATAATCTTCAACAATTTTTACTGGAACAATGAGATTCTCATATTTAAGAGTGAATTTAGATTTACATCTCAGATTGCTATAAAAATTACCTTAATTGGGATCATAAACTAAATATAAAGCCTAAAAAGCTTAAACTTCTAAAAAAATATATGAGAAAGCCTTTGTGGCCTTGGGCTAGGCAAAGATTTCTAAGTCACATCAGGGTATCACTGTTCCTCATTGACTGATTTCTAAGGTCTTCACAACTGTTGTTTCATGTATGTTGCCTGCTTTTTAGTTGTTTCAGTCTAGAGGTCCATTGGGTCATGTTACTCCATCTTGGCTGAAAAAGGAAGTTTTGGTATCATAAATTCATTGAGCAAGTTGTATTCCCTTATCTTCAGAATTTAACATTTTATTATACTTGCAACTTACACAGTTTCTTTTTAACACATTTTACATAACTCAGAACAAGTCTTTATAAAATAAAAATTTAAGCATGTCATTTTATTTGTCAAAAGACATTGAGGACAAATGCTATAGGAAAGGAATAAATTGTATCATTTGAAATTATGATTTTTTTAAGGTTTACTAAGTAACTAAAGGAAAGTAATATGAATTTTTAAAATTATTTTCAATATTTTTCAAGAGAATCATATGCTTTTTACTTTGAAACATTATCATGATGAATTAAATAGTGCCATAAAATGAAGTCTGGCTCCGTGAACTGAGTAACATCTTCTTGAATTCAAATGAATCAATAGATTTTAAAATACTGAACAATGCAAAACTTTGGCCAATTTACAATTGTTGAAGTTTTCTACTGGAATTATGGGTGCATGTGGGTATGTACATATTACGTACTTGTGGAATTCCTACATTTTGGAATGTATGTACTTTATTGTTATTTATAGCTTTAGCAGTGTTATACCAAAATACTCTCATAATTAATCACCTCAGTTCTTGAGCTATTAATTTCTCTCTTCTTTCTAATAGTGATTATGGTTGCTTTGTTCTTCTTCTGTAACACTTGCCATTGGTTACTTAGCTCTACTTCTCAAGGAACTGCCCCATCAAATGTTACTGCTTCCATTTTTTTTAAATTTATTATATTTTTGCTCTTGTACTTTTATAACAGTTTCCTGATTTTAGTTTTTATTTATTTTATAACTATGGTAGATAGAATTGTAATATGGTCCCCAAGATTTCTATCTCCTGGTATACATAAACCTTCTTCCAGTTATCCAATCAAATAGGAATCCAAGTGTTACTGAGAAAGGATTTTACAGATGTAATTAAGGTGTCAAGTCATTGGACTTTACTCTAGGGAGATTTCAAGGTGGGTTTGATTTAATCACATGAGCCCTTTAAATCTGGGTCTAGAGGACAGAGAGGAGGAATCAAAGATTCAATGTGAGGGAAATGGAGGAGACCAAATGGCATGGAATACAGGCAGGATCCACTCAGAGTAGTCCCTAATTGAAATCTAGAGAGGTATGGAAACCTCAGTCCCAGTGGATTCTGCCAACCACCATAAACTAACTCTCTTCTACAGCACCTCCAGAAAAAACTCAACCCAACTGATACCTTGATTTCAGCCTTTGAGGCTCTTAGCAGAGTAAACAGCCACACTGTGCCAGAATTCTGACCTACAGAAATTTTGAGATAATAAATTTGTTTTGTTTTATGCCGCTAAGTTTGTAGCCATGTGTTATACAACATTAGAAAACTAATGCTATAATTTAGCAGGTATTGAATTAAATCATTTCACTTGTGGAGATAGATTTGATTTACATGTAAACTGCAAAAACTCAGTCTTTATCCCTGGGAACTATTCTGGAGACCCCAAGTCAGTTTGTTTGCTGATGTCTGTAACTGTCCTAAGAAGTTCAGCAAGCCTGGTATGATTCCATGAACGAGAGAACTCTTAACCCTACTCCACTCTCCAAATCAATTTCCCGTTCAAGCCAGAGTGGAGCATTGCATATGCAAAGGAAGAGATTCTGGTGAATCCTTTGAAATATTCAAAGTGGAGAACACAACAGAATTATGTTTACTTTCTTTTAGATTTAATAAATAATTTCTTACAGATAGGAAATTTTCTTTCAATCAATGGTATGGCATTATTCAAAGATGTATAATTTTTTTTCTTTCATTAACGTAGTAGGGTCTCTATGAATCAACATATTTATTGTACTTTAGTTTGAATATACTTATATTTTTCTTTTAATTTTTTTTCATATAAGCCTTACTTATTAAGTGCTTTAATTTCCAAAATGCTTATCTGAGTTTTTCTAAATTAAATTTTACTATTTTTTTCCATTTTTTTGATTTTGGAAATTAAATTTAACTTAAATTATCTTTGTCAGCAGTTACATGAACAATTTTTACAAATATTTTATTCATAGCAGAAGAGAGATGCCCTGTTCCTAAGTATACCAATTATATGATCTCTGATAAACATATCTAATATTTAATTTTTGACTTGTCAAATATGGGCAAATCATATTTGACAGTATTTTTATGTTTTCATTTTAAAAATATATTTTTGCTTTGTGAATTTCTGCAAATTCCTTCATTACTTCCTGAACATTTTACTTTTTCTATCTTTCCTTTTTGTTCTAAGGCTTAGCTTCATTTCTCATCATTCAGCATTCACTAGTCATTTTTTCTTTTTCTTTAAATTCAGACCATTCTTATGATTTTAAATTTGCCCACCTCTGGTTCCATTGTTATATGCTTTGAAGGGAAAACACAAATTTTAAATAATAATAAAGGGCTTAATTCCCCTTTGTGAACGTAAGTGAAGAGACTTCCTCTTCCTTCCAAGCTTCATTTACACTTAGAAAACCTGAATTGTAAGTTCTCTTTTCTTTGTCTTTGCAAAATGTATGTAAATGTTAAAATGCAAAATGTTGAATAAGCTCTCTTTCTGTCTTTGTAACCAAGGAGTTAGGATTTAAGGGATGAATATGATTACTGAATTATTACATTGATATTCCTTTTTACTTTCAGGTTTATTAGAGTAGATGGAGGAAATACCTGAAATCTCTGTACTGAAATTCAGCTGCCTTGATATCTGATAATGATTGTATAGCCTTTGTCTTGTGCCTTGTGATTGTAAAAACCTTGTGACTAACCTTCACTTGTACCTCTTTTACCCAGTTTTTTTATTTTGGAATCTTATGACAACTAAAGGCAGCCCCTAATGTTTATTAATGAAATGTCCTGGGTCAATCTAGAACTAACCCTCCCCAAAGCCAAAGCTATCTTGATAGTCAAATCTGAATCTAACCAATGGGCCCATCTGACATGCACAGAAGCTTAAAATTTAACCAAGTCACATAACTCATTATAATACTTAAAATCATGTCCATAATCATATGAAGGCTGCCATTTTCTTATATATATTCTGTGACTGAGCATATAATCAATTGTCACTGTCAGGTCAGAGTCATTCAAGAATCCACGCAATGCAGCAAGTCAAAGTTTTAAGTAGAAAGTTTAAGATTTATTAGAGGAAGAAAGCAGGTGGGAGCCAGTGAAAAGAAAGAAACTGGCACTGGCTCTCTTTCTGAGAACTGCATTTAAAGAAAAAAAAAAACACATTGGGAGGGAAGGGTGTCTGCTGAGTGGTGTCCTGTGCCTTGATTAGGTGAGGGCTTATCAACTTCTGAGCTGATTAATTGCTAGGGTTCTGACACACTACTCTTCTTTGAAGTGCAGATGCATTATCTATTTGGGGGAAGCAGGCCTTTTCCGCATGCTTATGGTCGTTCATCTTATAGACATATCTGATCTTGCTTTATCCACGTTTTTGGGGGTTGAGGTGTCACCATGACTTGAATTTCTAAACAGCCTTCAACCCATACTTTATGGCACATGTGGTTTCTATGAGATAAGCTGTGGGGCCCCTGGGTCAGAAATTCCTTCTATATGTTAGACTCTTTTTCTGGGATCTGATAGCCACATGCTCAATAATCAGATTATCTCTAATTACATTATCTGGAGCCATTGCACTCATATCCTAAAACCAACCCATCTTTTAATACTATACAATTATAAAAATTGCTGCAGTTTGGGGAGACAGACTTTGGTCCAATCTCTGTGGATTGTTTGTGATGAATCACATTATGGTTTAATGCTTACTCAATAATAAAATTATTTTTCTCCTTATTCTGTCTTTCTGCAGATGTTGTCTGGGTTGGGACAAGTTTGTTTTTAATTATATGTTCCCAACACATTTTAGTTTAGTTTTTTTTTTTTAATGGAATATTCATAAATGTTTTGTATTCTGATTCCTATTAAATGACAAAAATATGTTTCTTTCACAAATCAAAGGCATCTTGACTGATATTGAAGTTTCTCTGCTAAGTGATAAAGATTGTTTTTATGCAATTTTATTGAGATATATTCGCATACCATAGAATCATCCAAAGTGTGCAAGCAATTGTTCACAGTATCATCACATAGTTAGTTGTGCATTCATCACCACAATAAATTTTTGAACATTTTCATTACTCCAAAAAAATAAGAATAAGAATAAACATAAAAACAGAATTAAAAAAGAACACTCCAAACACTTCATACTCTTTTTACTCTGCTATTATTCATTTACTTTTCATCCACCTTTTATATTAATCATTTGTCCATACACTGGATAAAGGATGTATGAGCCACAAGGTTTTCACAATCACACAGCCAAATGGTGGTATAAGGTACAGAGTTATACAATTGTCTTCAAGAATCAAGAATACTGGATTGTGCTGCAACAGTTTCAGGTATTTCCTTCTTGCTGTTCTAGTACACCAAAAACTAAAAAGGGATATCTATATAAGTCATAAGAATAACCTCCAGAATGACCTCTTGACTGATTCCATTTGAGCCTCTCAGCCACTGAAACTTTATTTTGTTTAATTTCTCTTCCTCTGAAAGGTCAGGAAGACTTTCTCAATCCCAGGATGCTGGGTCCAGGCTGAATGCCAAGAGTCATGTCCCAGATTGCCAGGGGGATTTACAACCCTGGGTATCATGTCCTACATTGGGGGAAGGGCAGTGAGTTTATCTGCAGAGTGGTCTAAGAGAGAGGCCACATCTGAGCAATAAAAGAGGTTCTCTGTGGGTTACCCTTAGGCACAATTATAAGTGGACTTAGCCTCTCCTTTGCAGTAACAAGCTTCATAAGGGCAAGCCCCAAGATTGAGGACTTGGTCTACTACAAAAGTAGCCCCCAATGCTTGTGAGAATATCAGTAATTCCCCAAGAGGGGAAGTTCAATATTTCCACATTTTCCCCCAGGCTCTCAAGATGGCTTTGCAAATACTTTTTGTTCTTGCCCAAATTACCCTGGGATGTTTCAGGGTTTCATGCTAACCAGAGAGCTAATCAGATCTCACCCCCTATTCAAGGTTCCATGTAATTTTTGTGTTTGAAGAAATTGACCATACAAGTTAAATTACATAGCATGCTACAAAAAGTATAGATTTTGCACCAAATAAATATCTCTTCCTTTAGTTTCACAAAGAAGTTGAGATTTAAAAACTAAGTCAATATCATCCTTTTCCCTTTAGTTTGCTTAATCTTAGATCTAATCAAGGCCATTTCATTCATATATCTAATTGAAGTCTGATCTCTTTTTCAGCTTTTTTTTTAAACATTTACTGTATGGGGTATCACTGACATTCCTAACTGCTGAACTCTGGCTCTGAGTCTCAGTTGTCACACAGATACTTGAAGTTATAGGGACCAACCTGGTTCTATGCAAACAGCTCAGCATCTCAGAATTTAGAGATAACCATTACAACATGAATAGATGTAACTGCTGTAAGAGCTTACAATCTAGGAAACTTTACCATAAGCTTTCCCTGATAACCTATGCTCTCAGATTCAATTCCTAGAGTTTGCACATTTTACTTCATCCATATTAGTGAGACAATATAATGTTTGTCTCTTTTATTCTTGCTTATTTCAGTCAACATGCTGTCCTCAAGTCCCATTCACCCAGGTGGATACCTCACAAATTAATTTCTTCTTGCCATCCTGCAGTATTCCATTGTATGTCTACAACACAATTCACCATTCTGTTTGTCAGTTGATGTACCCTTATGCCACCTCCATCCATTGTGAATCAAGAATATGGCTGCCATAAACACCAGTGTGCAATGTCAACTCACGTCCCTGCTCTCAACTCTTCCAAGTATATACCCAATAATGGGGTTGCAGGACCATATGGCCACCCCATAGTTAGCTTCCTGTGGAATTACTGCACTGCCCTCCAGCTGGGCTGTGCCATTCAACTTTCCTACCAACAGGGGATAGATACATCTCTCCCTCCACATTTTCTCCAGCACTAATATCTCTGTTTATTTTTTACATGGTTTTATTCACATATTATACATTCCATCCTATGTAAACAAAAAATATCTCTCTGTATAATCACACAGTTATGCCTTCACCACCACAATCTATATGAGGACATTTCCATCTTTTCCCCAAAAAAAGAGGAAAAGAAGAAAAAAATTAAGAATAAAGACACAAAAGATAGAAGAAAAAATAAAAATAAAATACAATGAACAGGTCAGACAACATCACCACTACCAAGAATCCCATATCACTCCCTTATATCCCCCTTTTATAGACATTTACCTTTTGTATGTTGCCTTTGTTATAGTTAATGGAAGCATCTTACAATGCTACCATTAACTAAAGATTCTAGTTTGCATTGATTGTATTTTCCCCTATATCATCCAATTTTGAATGCCTTGCAATGTTGACATTCATTTGTTCTTCCTCATTTAAAAACAGTCTTGTATTTGTATACTTATTCACCATCATTGATCACTCTAGGTTTTACTGTTATACAATCCCAGTCTTTACCTTTTATCTTTCCTTCTGGTGTCATACATGCCTTTAGCCTTCCTCTTTAAACCATACTTACACTTAACTTTATTCAGAGTACTTACAATATTGTGTTACCATCACACACTCTCATGCTATCCATTCCATTTCTAGATCTATACAATCAATCCTATTGAACCTTGTCTACTCCTTCAGCTTCAAATTCCCAATCTCTAACTTCTTTCTATTTCCAATAACCTGTGTTCCAAACTCTCAAATTTTGCTCTTCAGTTAGTCCATCTTGGTGATATCATACAGTATCTGTACTATTATTTCTGGTTAATTTCACTCAACGTAATGTCTACTGTCTACCATTTTGTCTTTGGGATTTTATATCTCATATCTTATATTTATTTTTTCCACTTTTTCTTTTTTTACCCTTACTGATGGTCTTCATGTCTACACTCTTTTCAAAATCTCTCTCTCCTTTCTTTTCCTATGTCTGTAGTGCTCCCTTTAGTATTTCTTACAGAGAATGTGTCATCAACTCTCTCAGTGTCTGTTTGTCTGAAAATATTTTAACTCTCCCTCATTTTTGAAGGACAGTTTTGTCAGAAATAGGATTCTTGATTGGCAGTTTTTCTCTTTCAGTACCTTAAATATATCATACCATTGCCTTCTTGCCTCCATGGTTTCTACTGAGAAGTTTGCACATAGTCTTATTGAACTTCCTTTGTATGTGATGGATTGCTCTTCTCTTACTTCTTTCAGAATTCTCTCTTCGTCTTTGATGTTTGGTAATCTGATTATTAAGTGTCAGATCTATACTGTTTGTGGTATGATGTCCTTCTTGGTTATGTAATTTTAAGTCTTTCATAACAGATGGGAAATTTTCAGTAATTAATTCTTCTTTCTGCCTGTTTTTCCTTCTCTTCTCCTTCTGGGACACCAATGACACACATGTTCATGTGCATCATGTTGTCATTCAGTTCCCTGAGACCATGCTCATATTTTTCCATTCTGTTCTCTATCTTTTCTTTTGTGAGTAGGATTGCAGATGTCCTATCATCCACATCATGAATCCTTTCTTTTGCCTTTTCAGATATGCTATTCTATGTTTCCATTGTGTTTTTAATCTCTTGTATAGTTCCTTTCATTCCCATAGTTTCTGCTAACAGTTTTTCAAACTTTCAAGTTCTTCCCTATGTTTGCCCAATATCTTCTTTGTATCCTTTATCTCTTTTCTCCATCTCTTCCCTCAATATGTTGATTTGATTTTTGAATTGATTTAGATTTGTTTGATTAATAATTAGTTGTTTCAATTGCTGTATGTCAGTTGAAGTGTACATTTGTTCCTTTGACTGGGCCATATCTTCATTTTGCCTAATGTGACTTGTAATTTTTTTGTTTTCTAAGCAGCTCTCTTCCTTGATTACCCCAGATTTTCCAAGACAAGATGGGCCCAGTTCTCAGGAGGAGGCTGTATTTGGTATCAGGTTTCTGTGAGGATGAGACCCATTAGTTTGTCTGACTTTCCTGTGAGGCCTCGAGACCCTGTGCTTTTCCTTCCCTGCCAGCAGGTTGCACTTGTCAGCCTGCAGATCTCCACTGATGTAAAGAGGTGTGGTTTAATTCTCAGTGTACCCTGTCCTGGCCAGGTAATGAGGCTGTCAGAAACAAAGCTTAAGCTCTTTCTGTTTTCTTTTTTATTCTCTTTTTTTTATCCCCTAGGCACTGGGGTCTGAGTTCTCTGAGGGAGGGCCTCCACTTGAGCTGAATGTCACACCCCCATTTTCTTAAGGATGATCAGCCCTTTAGGAAATTATCTCCTATACTTGAGTTTTTCCTTTGACCCTCTATCTTAACTCCACACTTGTCTAAGTCAGTGCTGACAACTGGAAATGCCTGAGGCTTTCTCCAATAAGCTATTTAGAATGAGAGAAAAAAAAAGGAAAACAAAAAACAAAAAAAAACAAGAAATCCCCTTTGCAGAGCCAGTCCACAGCTCTCCAGTTCTCCAGGCAAGAACTGGAGTTCGTACTTCATTCTGTGTGCTCCTTTTCTTGGAACAAAGACCTTTTCGAGTATTCTGAGCTCAGCAGACTCTAAAATCCTCTGTGTTTGTT
The DNA here is from genome assembly GCF_015220235.1 of Choloepus didactylus. Classification (NCBI taxonomy): domain Eukaryota; kingdom Metazoa; phylum Chordata; class Mammalia; order Pilosa; family Megalonychidae; genus Choloepus; species Choloepus didactylus. The sequence continues at coordinate 7,760,826 of NC_051327.1, read as the reverse complement.
TATGTATTTTTTTTCCCATCAGCCCTGCCTCTTCCATGCCAGGATAAACCTCCAGATTCCTTTCCTGCTTGCTCCAGGTTTCTCTGTGCTCATAGATTGGATTCAGTAGTCCAAATTTGTTAATTAAAACTGCAATTGGAGCTTGGTTGTTGTACATCCCCTAGCTTCTGGCAGGGACTGCTTCTTTTTCCCACAGCAAAGTTTTGCAACTAAGTCTGCCATGCTGGTGGGGGACGGGCACTAGCTCCCCAGTTTGGGGAGCTTTATATAGAGTTCTATGCTGTGATCTCAGCCATTTCCCCCATCCCTGACTGATGTATGCTATTGTACAGTCATGGATTTCCCCCATCAGTTGTTCCAGAGTATTTTCTAGTTATGCATGGATACTTCCTAGTTGCTATAGAGGACCAACTAAATTCCACACCTTCCTATGCCACCATCTTTCCCCACCTCCTCTCCCTTCAGTCTTAGTTTAAGTCAATAAAGATTCTTTAAGAAATTTTATAACAATAAGAAAGGAAGAAATGCAAGCATTTTCTGTTTTGTTTTGTATTATTTTCAGAATAAAAGTTCATTTTATTTCTTTTGATATACCTATTATATTCTCACTGTAGTCAATTCAAATTATAAAGATAATTATAATGTATAAAACAGAAGTTATTTGTAGTCCTGCCACTGTGAGGAAGCCAATTTTCTCTTCTAAACCACCTTTCCCTATGCATTGATATGTATACCCATCCTCTAGAGACATGCACATGTAAAATATTATATGAAATTATGGGGTGTTAACTTTATTTTACAAGATTGGAGGCAAGTTTTGTAAATATGTTTGCATATTTTCTTACATGTTGGATCATGTCCTAAAGTGTCTTAACCTGTTCTCCATCTGTAAGTGCCTTGCCTTTGCTTCCAATTTTGTATATGCACTAAAAATAAAAACTTAGATAAACATTCCTGAACAGACACATTTTTAATAATTTTTGTGAAAATATCATTTGTACTGAAAGGTGGTTTTTCCTTAAAAGAGTTTGTAGAGTAAGAAGATAGATATTTTGTTTTGTTTTTCTTTCAAGTAAAATGCTAAATTATTGCTCAAAAAGGATGCAACAACAGAAGTGAGGAAATTGTATATCAGCTGTGTCTTATCAGGAATCAGAATTCATTTCAGTTTATTCAAATAAAAGTACTTTAAATGACTATTTAAAGTACTATTTATATAATTTATTTGTTTCCTAGGTCTATCATAAAAACATAACAAAACTTAGGTGACTTAAAACAGCAGAAATTTATTATCTTACTATACTGGGTGCCAGAAATCTGAAATTGAAATGTTGCCAAGTCCAAACTGTCTACAAGCTCCAGAGGAGATCCTTCCTTGTTTCTTTCAAGTTCTGATGGCTTTTAACATTTACTGGCTTGTGGCTGCCTACCTTCAATCTGCCTCCACGGTTACATGGCCTTCTTTTCTGTATGGTTGTCTAATCTCCTTCTACCCCTCTGTCTCTTTAAAGAGCACTGGTCATTGAATTTAGGGCCCACTTCAATCTGGAATGTTCTTTTCTTAAGGTCCTTAACTTCAAAGACCATTTTTCCAAATAAAGTCACATTTGCAAGTTCTTGGTGGACATATATTTTGAGGGGCCACCACTAAACCCACCAGCTTATGAGGAAAATGCCAGAACATTACAAGGATAGGTAGATATTACCCAAAGTCTGACTCTACCAGAGAAAAGCAAGAGCTGCAACCATGGTTGATATGTATTCTAGAGGTGAAATGGGCATATAAAAAGCATAGAAGCAGGGGAAAATTACCTGTTTTCTGCTTCCAACATCTTACCTACTGTTGTTTCTCATTGGCTGAATCCATACTGATGGGCAGAGAAGTGCAGCAAATACATCTGAAAGAATGGGAACAATATAGAAAATTCATCACAGGGCATGAAACTAATGCCTGGTTACATGACATATTCAATTACCTCATCATTTTCTCCAAGTGATCTCTCAAGTCACTAGTTCATCATGACAAGGAATGCTGGTTTTCAACATTATATCACTACAATTAAGTTCATGTTTGCCTTGATTACAGGAAGTCAATTAACTGAACCCTGTGAAACAAAGGTCCCTTGACACAATGTGAGTTTGTTAGCATAGCGGTAATTAACATTATTTAGGAATGCAGGAACAAAACTATAATATTTTTTTGTTGTGTCTACATGACAAAAACAAGCAAACTATTTCTGTGATTGCTTCAATTAATAATTAATTCAATAAATAATTCAATTGTTTCATGTTGATAATTTAGGTAGTGACTTTCTCAATGCCACAATGACATCTTTGTTCCTCAGACTGTATACAATGAGATTCAATATCAGAGTCAATATGGTGTAGAAAAGAAGCAGCAGTTTCCCCATTTGTTCAGAATGATTTGATTTTTGTTGTAAATAAGTGTTACTAGTTGTTCCCTGGAATAAGACTACAACAATCAAGTGAGGAAAGGTGGAAAGGCTTTGAATCTCCCTCTTGCTGATGAAAATTTCAGAACATTGGAGATAATTTTGCTATAGGAATCAGTAATCAACAGTAATAGAACCATGAAAAATAACACAGTAACTACATGGGCTACCATCTCCTTCACAAATGTGTCCCCACAAGCAAGCTTTATTACTGAAGGGATATCACAGAAGAAGTGATTGATTTGATTAGAGCCACAAAAGAGCAGAGAAAAAAATCTGGCACTATCTGCCCAATCTCAAACAGAATTCCATTGATCCATGAGCCAGCCACCAGCTGGATACAGGCTTTGTGGTTCATGATGAGAGGATATTGAAGAGGTTTACAAATGGCCTTATAGTGGTCATAAGCCATACCACTCAGGAGGAAACCCTGTGTGCCTCCAAACATATGAGCAAAACACATCTGTGTAGCACAGGCAAACAAAGAAATACTTGCTTTTTGGATCCAAAAGTCCATGAGCATTCTTGGAACAGTAACTGCTACATAACAGATTTCCAAAAAGGAAAAATTTCTGAGGAAAAATACATGGGGTTCTGGAGAGCAGAGTCAATTCTGTGCTTTTGCTATTCTGATGCTGTTTCCCAACAGGATAATCAGATAGATAGCTAGAACCATCCTAAAAAGAAACCACTGGAGATTGGGAATATCAGAAAACCCTAAGAGAACAAATCCATCATTGTGGTGATATTTGAGACATCTGATTTTGCTTTCAATCTGTGGGTATAGTAAATTCAAGACATTCAATTAATAGAAATCTTTGAATCACATTGTCTCTTCTAGTAATTGGTTTAGATGCATGGATAAACCTATATGATCTCTTCAACTATTTCAAGTATTACCTTGCTCCGTTTCTAGAAAGTGTGATGTGAAACTTCAGCAATGAATGGGTGTGTAATTAAAATCAATTCATAAATTAAAATGGTGATATATTTTGTTATACTTGTAAGAATATCAGAGATATTGAGAACTGTGTACTGTTATTTAGAGCTTATTTTGCATGAATGCTATTTAATTATTTCATTCCAATTAAGAGTGGAATTATGATACAGATAATTTTCATTGTGTAGCCTAGCTTCATGATTTCTTTTTTCTGTGTAGGTAGCCTACTCCAAAAAGACAAACATTTTTCCTTTAAGCTTTTACTTAATTCTTCATTCAAAGTGAGGTTCAAGGTTTTCCCTACACTTCAATAAACTCAATTTTCTTGAACTAATCCTTTGTCATAGAGGGAATAAATATATGTTTAACTTTTTTTCTATTCTTATGTACCTATCTCTCAACTTACACTAAATATGAAAAGCATTAAGCATGCCATACTGTTCAATAACTTTTACCACTGACATTCCCTCTCCAGTGAAATACAAATATTAATTAACCTTTAGCTCAATAAAATTTATGAACTGTTCATCATAATAATTTTTTATATTTTCCTCCTTGCCCATGTAATAGTGTATGCCTCATTGTCTTATAATCCCCTTGCAACCTAATCCAATGTCCTTTCTCTACTTTCCATAATTTTGTCCTATAAAAGCACAACTTTGATTAAATTCAATCATTATTTCCTCTGGTCATGCATATAATCAGAGCATGTGAATGGGATCAGAAAGCACACACACACACACACACACACACACACACACACACACACACACACAAACTGTCCTGCTTCACCTTATATAAATGACCTCAGATATAAAGCAGTCAACACTAATTTAAAATTCTCATTGTACTTTCATAAGGCTGTTCTCTAACTTTCCAAAACAAACATCTCTGTAATTTTATCCTTCCTCAAATCTACTTTATCCTTCTCCACCTTCTAGCCCAATCACCTGATAATTTTGACTTGTTACATTGACAAAATATGTCATCAAACAACTATTCTTTATATTTCTATATTTCTATCAGTACTTTTTTTCAAAATGTATTTCAATTAATCAGTAATTATAAGTATTGTTATTGTCATCACATGAAATATGTCTAATTATATTGACCTTAATTAAGAGAGTTAGAAGTCTACATATGTTCACTTAAGTAGTTAGCTCAGTTTCAGAAAAAAAATAGTTCTCAGAATTTCAGGTTTTTGTGTTTTGTTAGTTATATCTTGATCCTTAAATTTAAAACTATCTTTAAATGATTCTTTTAGCATAATAGCATCTCACCATTATAGATTTCCATGAAGCAATCAAGGAGAATTTATGCATTTTTAAAAATTTACACTTTTAAAAATTTACATTTTTGTCTCAGGATGTCACTGAAATTCTGCAATATACTTTGCTTGCTTTTAAGTACCAAGTACTTGTAAATAGGAAATAATGTCCCTGAGGGTCTTCTCTCTAGTGCATCAACTTGATTTCTACCAGAATGTTTCTGTTTGAAAATTTTTCTGGTTATTTTTCAAAATAACTTTCTCTGGGTAGACTTCTTTTTCTTTGCAGCCTCTTCCTGGCAAAAAGTGTAAGCAAACTTTTTCCTCCAAAATAGGATGAGAACCTGGGTAGAGTAATACTTATCAGTTTGCTAAAGCTGCCTTTTTTGCAAAACACCAGAAATGGATCGGGTTTTATAAAGGGGGTTTATTTGGTTACAAAATTACAGGCTTAAGGCCATAAAGTGTCCAAGATAGGTCATCAACAATCAGGTACCCTCACTGGAGGATAGCCAATGGCATCCAGAAAACCTCTGTTAGCTGGGAAGGCACATGGGTGGAGTCTGCCCCAGAGTTCTGGTTTCAAAATGGCTTTCTCCCAGGATGTTTCTCTCTAGGCTGCATCTTCTCTCCAAAATGTCACTCTCAGTTGCTCTTGGGGACTTTGTCCTCTTTGAGCTTCTCAGAAAAGTCTGCTTTCAAAGACCATCTCCAAACTGTCTGTGTAAGCTGCGGCTCCTCTCTCAGCTCCTGTGCCTTCAAAGTGTCCCTCTTGGTTGTAGCAAGCTTGCTGTTTCTTTCTGAGCTTATATAGTGCTCCAGTAAACTAATCAAGACCCATGTTGAATGGACAGGGCTACATCTCCAAGGAAATTATCTAATCAAAGTTATCAAGTACAGTTGGGTGGGTCACATCTCCATGGAAACACACAAAGAATTACAATCTAATGAACATTAATATCTGCCCACACAAGATTGCATCAAAGATAACAGCATTTTGGGAGACATAATACATTCAAACTGGCACAATACCAATAAATTATCTAGTAATACTTTCAATAAAAAGTTAAAATCTTTGTAGTCATTGCATTTCAGGCCCTTACTAATTGATGTCCACTTGTCTGCCTTACTTTATTCATCCTTTAGAAAAATGTGTCATGTATTTTGTCATGTGAACATGCCGTGCTTGTCCTGTCCATTGTAATAGGTACTGAGACTCTTTTTTTGGAAGTGGACTTCTGCATTGCTGGGTTAACTTTTGTAAAAACAAAAGCTTTTCTGCTGGGAGAAACTAAGATGGCGGCTAGCTGAGACAGGGCAAAAAAAATGCCTCCGTGAAAAACACTAGCTAAAAACCAGAAAGTGACCTAGAATACCGGTTACAGAGATGCACCAGCTGGATGAGGGCTCCTAGCTCCAGAGGGGCTGTATACTTGGTGAAACTGGGAGTCAGCATTCTGAAATGAGTGAGTAAGCTGGTTGGAAGACCTGCAGCCATGTGGCGGGCTGCGGAAGCCAGGGTTCAGCATTTGGGGACCAGCTGGCTCTTTAAAAAAAAAAAAAAAAAAAAAAAGTAGCAGCTCCAGCAGCAATTGTGGGAACCATGCAGTAAAACACAGCAAGAGGGGGCTGGGCCAGCCTCTTGGTGTCTGGCCGGGAAGATAGCCCGCTGCAGATACCCTTGGGTTTGGGGGAATGGAGGGGAGAGCCAGAAGCAGAAAAAAACCCCACAGCTCACAGCTGGCTCTTCAGAGGGCTGGATAAACTCCTGCCCGGGGCTGTGCCCACAGCCCAGAACCCCGCCAGTTGTCCCTGAGCTGGGAAGGAGGAACTGAGCGAGGAGAAGGGGGCTGAGAAGCCCCATTCGGCTAGTTTTGCTTCGGGCTGGGAGTGCGCCGTTGCACAGCCTGGCAGCCCGGGGCTTCCCTTGTGGGATGGCACACACTGGTGATGTAGCATGGCATTCCCTTGGCTGAGCTCCTGGAGGAGTGCGGCTGGGAGGGGGGATCTGCTCAGAGAACCCAAGGAGCTACGCCAAGTCCAGTGGTTTATGGATCAGAGAGAGAGAGAGTCTGGGGCTGAACTGAAATGAAGGCTTAGACTCTTGTGGTGGCCTTGAATCTCTGGGATCCTGGGGGATTTGAACATTAGAACTGCCCTTCCTCCCTGGCCACCTGTGCGCATGACCCGCATTCAGGGTGGACAGCTCCAGCAACACACCCAAACTGAGTTCTCCAACTGAACCCACAAGAATCATTTCCCCACACACCACAGAAACAAGGTTGAGAACTGACTTGAGAGGCATAGGTGACTCACAGATGCCATCTGCTGGTTAGTTAAAGTGTATGTCACCAAACTGTGTTCCTGAAAAATTAGATTGATATCCCTTTTTCTTTACAAATTGAAAGAACCCTATCAAGCAAAACAAATACCAAGAGGCCAAAAACAACAGAAAATCTTAATGCATATGGTAAAACCAGAAGATATGGAGAATCCAACTCAAACACACAAATCAAAATATCAGAAGATACACTATACCTCACAAAATTAATCAAAGAACTACAATCGAGGAACGAAAACATGGCAAAGGATTTAAAGTACATCAAGAAGACCATGGCCCAGGATATAAGTGACATAAAGAAGACCCTCAAAGAGCATAAAGAAGACATTGCAAGAGTAAATAAAAAAATAGAAGATCTTATGGAAATAAAAGAAACTGTTGGCCAAATTAAAAAGACTCTGGATATTCACAATACAAGACTAGAGGAAGGTGAACAACATCTCAGCATCCTAGAAGCCCACAGAACAGAAAATGAAAGAACAAAAGAAAGAATAGAGAAAAAAATAAAAAAAATTGAAATGGATCTCAGGGATATGATAGATAAAATAAAACATCCAAACTTAAGACTCATTGGTGTCCCAGAAGGGGAAGAGAAGGATACAGGTCTAGAAAGAGTATTCAAAGAAATTGTTGGGGAAAACTTCCCCAACCTTCCTCACAATATAAATACACAAAGCATAAATGCCCAGCAAACTCCAAATAGAATAAATCCAAATAAACACACCCCAAGACATATTCTGCTCAGACTGTCAAATACTGAAGAGAAGGAGCAAGTTCTGAAAGCAGCAAGAGAAAAGCAATTTACCACATACAAAGGAAACAACATAAGACTTAAGTAGTGACTACTCAGTGGCCACCATGGAGGCGAGAAGGCAGTGGCATGACATATTTAAAATTCTGAGAGAAAAAAATTTCCAACCAAGAATACTTTATCCAGAAAAACTCTCCTTCAAATTTGAGGGAGAGCTTAAATTTTTCACAGACAAACAAATGCTGAGAGACTTCGCCGATGAAAGACCTGCCCTACTTCAGATTCTGAGGGGAGTCGTGCTGGCAGAGAGACAGGGAAAGGAGAAAGAAATATAGAGAATTTTAACAGACATATATAGTGCCTTACATCCCAAAACACCAGGACACCCACTTTTCTCTAGTGATCACAGATCTTTCTCCAAAAGGGACCATAAGCTGGGACATAAAACAAGCCTCAAGAAATTAAAAAAAAAAATTGAATATACTCAAAGCACATTCTCCAACCACAATGGAATACAAATAGAAGTCAATAATTTTTGAACTGTAATTCCACTAGTTACTTCCTGCATGATATAAAATACACAAACTCTAAGGACAAATCAGTGGTTTTGAACTCAATGTAAAATATGTAATTTTAGACAACTATATAAAGGTGGGGGAATGAAGGAGTATAGGAACATAGTTTATGTGTCCTATTGAAATGAAGGTGGTATCAAAGAAAAACAAGATTGATATAGATTTAAGAGGTTAATTTTAAGCCCCACAGTAAACACAAAGAAATTATCAGAGAATATAACCATAAAGATGAAAAGTAGAGTTTGGGTTAAGAGAAATGGGGGAAGGGGCAATGGGGAGTTAAGAAATGAGTGTAAAGTTGCTGTTTGAGGTGAAGGGAAATTTCTAGTAATGGATGGTGGGAAAGAGCATTACAATATTCTAAACGTGATTAATCCCACTAATGAAAGGCTAGGGAGGGGTTGGAATGGGAAGATTTAGGCTGTATATATGTTTCCAGAACCAAAAAAAAAAAAAAAAAAAAAAAGACAGTCTAACTAGATGACAATTGAATACTAAGGATGTACTTGGATGGGACTGGAGGATAGAGGACAGGTAGCTCAAAGGGACACAGTTGAGACATAAGGAAAAGGAAATATAGAATGTAGGCTTTGTATCATTGTTGAATCTATTGTACTTCTTAGCTCTGCTTAATGGGATTGCATAAAAGAATGTTCCTGTTCATGGGAAGTGTATACATGAATTATATAGTGTATGCTCAAGGATGTGTGCAGCTAACTCTCTTATGTTCAGAAGACAGAGCAATAGATGATGGATGATAGACAGGGAGGGAGGGAAAGAAATAGCAACATGACAGCGTGTTAAATTTGGTGGATTGAGCTATCGGGGGAGGGGGGTCAGGGTATGATGGAATTCTGTGCGTGGGGCTAGTATTGTTTTTGCAACTGTTCATATAACTTTGAATTTATTTCAAAATAAAAAAAAGCTTTTCTGCTGACAAAAATCTAGATGATTTTATTAATCTTATGATATCCACTCAGATGTCACAGATATATCTTGCTGTTTGAAAGTGCCAAGCCATCTCAAAATAGACATTTTATATAAGATTTTTTTAACTTTTTTTAAAAAATCAACTGTATTAAAAAAAAAATGAAAAAAAAAACATACAATAAAAGAACATTTCAAAGAGACCATAACAAGGGAGTAAGAAAAAGACAAATAACCTAAGATAAGTGCTTTACTTCTAACATGTTCCTACTTTACCCCAACAAAGTTACCTAATATAGCAACTTTTCTGTGAACTTGTTCCTACTATATCCATCAGAAATTAACAGACCATAGTCATTCCTGGGCATCCCCAGAACATTAAATAGCTCATCTGTTCTTCTTGGATTATTGTTCCCCCTTCCTTAATTGCTCTCTATTGCTAGTTCCCCTACATTCTACATAATAAACCATTTGTTCTACATTTTTCAAAGTTCAGATTAGTGGTAGCATATAATATTTTTCTTTTTGTGCCTGGCTTATTTGGCTCAGCATTATGTCTTCAGGGTTCATCCATGTTGTCATATGTTTCACAACATCATTCCTTCTTACTGACGTGTAGTATTCCATCGTGTGTATGTACCACATTTTATTTATCTACTCATTTGTTGAAGGAAATTTGGGTTGTTTCCATCTCTTAGCAATTGTGAATAATGCTGCTATGAACATTGGCGTGCAGATATCTGTTTGTGTCACTGCTTTCCGATCTTCCGGGTATATACCGAGAAGTGCAATTGCTGGATCGAATGGTAACTCTATATCTAGTTTTCTAAGGAACTGCCAGACTGACTTCCAGAGTGGCTGAACCATTATACAGTCCCACCAACAATGAATAAGAGTTCCAATTTCTCCACATCCCCTCCAGCATTTGTAGCTTCCTGTTTGTTTAATGGCAGCCATTCTAATCGGTGTTAGATGGTATCTCATTGTGGTCTTAATTTGGATCTCTCTAATAGCTAGCGAAGCTGAACATTTTTTCATGTGTTTCTTGGCCATTTGTATTTCCTCTTCAGAGAACTGTCTTTTCATATCTTTTGCCTATTTTATAATTGGGCTGTGTGTACTATTCTCATTGAGTTGTAGGATTTCTTTATATATGCAAGATATCAGTCTTTTGTCAGATACATGGTTTCCAAAAATTTTTCCCGTTGAGTTGGCTGCCTCTTTACCTTTTTGAGAAATTCCTTTGGGGTGCAGAAACTTCTAAGCTTGAGGAGTTCCCATTTATCTATTTTTTCTTTTGTGCTTTGGGTGTAAAGTCTAGGAAGTGGCCGCCTAATACACGGTCTTGAAGAGGTTTTCCTACATTATCTTCTAGGAGTTTTATGGTACTTTCTTTTATATTGAGATCTTTCATCCATTTTGAGTTAATTTTTGTGTAGGTGTGAGGTAGGGGTCCTCTTTCATTCTTTTGGATATGGATATCCAACTCTCCCAGCCCCATTTGTTGAAAAGACCATTATGACTCAGTTCAGTGACTTTGGGTGCCTTATCAAAGATCAGTCGGCCATAGATCTGGGGGTCTATCTCCAGATTCTCAATTTAATTCCATTGATCTATATGTCTATCTTTGTGCCAGTACCATGCTGTTTTGACAACTGTGGCTTTATAACAAGCTTCAAAGTCAGGGAGTGTAAGTCCTCCCACTTGGTTTTTCTTTTTTAGAGTGTCTTTAGCAATTCGAGGCATCTTCCCTTTCCAAATAAATTTGATAACTAGCTTTTCCAAGTCTGCAAAGTAGGTTGTTGGAATTTTGATTGGGATTGCATTGAATCTGTAGATGAGTTGGGTAGAATTGACATCTTAATGACATTTAGCCTTCCTATCCATGAACATGGAATATTTTTCCATCTTTTAACATCCCCTTCTATTTCTTTTAGTAGAGTTATGTAGTTTTCTTTGTATAGGTCTTTTACATCTTTGGTTAAGTTTATTCCTAGGTACTTGATTTTTTTATTTGCTATTGAAAATGGTATCTTTTTCTTGAGTGTCTCTTCAGTTTGTTCATTTCTAGCATATAGAAACATTACTGACTTATGTGCATTAATCTTGTATCCCGCTACTTTGCTAAATTTGTTTATTAGCTCTAGTAGCTGTATCGTCGATTTCTCAGGGTTTTCCAGATATAAGATCATATCATCTGCAATCAATGACAGTTTTACTTCTTCTTTTCCAATTTGGATGCCTTTTATTTCTTTGTCTTGCCGGATTGCCCTGGCTAGCACTTCCAGCACAATGTTGAATAACAGTGGTGACAGCGGGCATCCTTGTCTTGTTCCTGATCTTAGAGGGAAGGCTGTCAGTCTCTCAACATTGAGTACTATGCTGGCTGTGGGTTTTTCATATATGCTCTTTATCATGTTGAGGAAGTTTCCTTCAATTCCTACCTTTTGAAGTGTTTTTATCAAAAAGGGATGTTGGATTTTGTCAAATGCTTTTTCAGCATCTATTGAGATGATCAATTGATTTTTCCCTTTCGAGTTTTTAATGTGTTGTAGTACATTGATTGTTTTTCTTATGTTGAACCATCCTTGCATGCCTGGAATGAACCCCACTTGGTCATGGTGTATGATTTTTCTAATGTGTCTTTGGATTCGATTTGCAAGTATTTTGTTGAGGATTTTTACATCTATATTCATTAGGGAGATTGGCCGATAGTTTTCCTTTTTTGTAGCATCTTTGCCTGCTTTTGGTATTAGATTGATGTTAGCTTCATAAAATGAGTTAGGTAGTGTTCCATTTTTTTCAATGTTTTGAAAGAGTTTGAGTAAGATTGGTGTCAGTTCTTTCTGGAAAGTTTGGTAGAATTCCCCTGTGAAGCCATCTGGCCCTGGGCATTTATTTGTGGGAAGATTTCTGATGACTGATTGGATCTCTTTGCTTGTGATGGGTTGGTTGAGGTCTTCTATTTCTTCTCTGGTCAGTCTAGGTTGTTCATATGTTTCCAGGAAATTGTCCATTTCTTCTACATTGTCCAGTTTGTTGCCATACAGTTGTTCATAATATCCTCTTATAATTTTTTAAATTTCTTCAGGATCTGCAGTTATGTCACCTTTTTCATTCATTATTTTGTTTATATGGGTCTTCTCTCTTTTTGATTTTGTCAGTCTAGCTAGGGGCTTGTCAATCTTGTTGATCTTCTCAAAGAACCAACTTTTGGTGATATTTATATTCTCCATTGTTTTTTTGTTTTCTATGTCATTTATTTCTGCTTTAATCCTTGTTATTTCTTTTCTTCTACTTGGTTTAGGAATGGTTTGCTGTTCATTTTCTAGCTTCTTCAGTTGATCCATTAGTTCTTTGATTTTGGCTCTTTCTTCCTTTTTAATATATGTGTTTAGTGCTATAAATTTCCCCCTCAGTACTGCTTTTGCTGCATACCATAGGTTTTGGTATGTTGTGTTCTCATTTTCATTCATCTCTATATATTTAGCAATTTCTCTTGCTATTTCTTCTTTAACCCACTGATTGTTTAGGAGTGTGTTGTTTAACCCCCAGGTATTTGTGAATTTTCTAAGTCTCTGATGGTTATTGACTTCTAATTGTATTCCATTGTGGTCAGAGAATGTGCTTTGAATAATTTCAGTCTTTTTAAATTTATTGAGGCTTGTGTTATGTCCCAGCATATGATCTATTCTGGAGAAAGTTTCATGAGCACTAGAAAAGTATGTGTATCCTGGTGATTTGGGATGTAATGTTCTGTATGTGTCTGTTAAATCTAATTCATTTATCAGATTGTTTAGGTTTTCAATTTCCTTATTGGTCTTCTGTCTGGTTGATCTATCTATAGGAGAGAGTGATGTGAAGTCTCCCACAATTATTTTGGAAACATCAATTGCTTCCTTTAGTTTTGCCAGTGTTTCTCTCATGTATTTTGTGGCACCTTGATTGGGTGCATAGACATTTACGATTGTTATTTCTTCTTGTTGAATTGCCCCTTTTATTAGTATGTAGTGGCCTTCTTTGTCTCTCAAAACATCCCTGCATTTAAAGTCTATTTTATCTGAGATTAATATTGCTACACCTGCTTTCTTTTGGCTGTAGCTTGCATGAAATATTTCTTTCCATCCTTTCACTTTCAATTTCTTTGTGTCCCTGTGTCTAAGATGAGTCTCGTGTATGCAACATATTGATGGTTCATTTTTTTTTGATCCATTCTGTGAATCTATATCTTTTAATTGGGTAGTTTAATCCATTTACATTCAACGTTATAACCGTGAAGGCATTTCTTCAATCAGCCATCTTATCCTTTGGTTTATGTTTGTCATATATATTTTTCCCCTCTCTCTATCAATATCCTTTATTGTACCCATTCCGAATCTCTTTAGTACTGAACCTTTCTCTAATTCTCTCTGTCCTGTCTTTGTTTCTCTGTCTGTAGGGCTCCCTTTAGTATCTCCAGTAGGGCAGGTCTCTTGTTAGCAAATTCTCTCAGCATTTGTTTATCTGTGAAAAATTTAAGCTCTCCCTCAAATTTGAAGGAGAGCTTTGCTGGATAAAGTATCCTTAGTTGGAAATTTTTCTCCCTCAGAATTTTAAATATGTCATGCCACTGCCTTCTTGCCTCCATGGTGGCCGCTGAGTAGTCACTAGTTAGTTTTATGTTGTTTCCTTTGTATGTGGTGAATTGCTTTTCTCTTGCTGCTTTTGGAACTTGCTCCTTCTCTTCCGTGTTTGACAGTGTGATCAGAATATGTCTCAGAGTAGGTTTATTTGGATTTATTCTATTTGGAGTTCACTGGGCCTTTATGATTTGTGTATTTATGTTGTTTAGAAGTTTTGGGAAGTTTTCCCCAACAATTTCTTTGAATACTCTTCCTAGACCTTTACCCTTTTCTTCTTCTGGAACACCAATGAGTCTTATATTCGGATGTTTTATATTATCTATCATATCCCGGAGGTCCGTTTCAATTTTTTCAATTTTTTTCCCCATTCTTTCTTTTATGCTTTCATTTTCCATTCTGTCATCTTCCAGGTCACTGATTAATTGTTCAACTTCCTCTAGTCTTGTATTATGAGTGTCCAGAATCTTTTTAATTTGGTCAACATTTTCTTTAATTTCCATAATATCATCTATTTTTTTATTTAGTCTTGCAATGTCTTCTTTATGCTCCTGTAGGGTCTTCTTGATATCCTTTGTATCCCATACTATGGTCTCATTGTTCATCTTTAGTTCTTTGAGTAGCTGCTCTAGGTGCTGTGTCTCTTCTGATCTTTTGATTTGGGTGCTTGGGCTTGGGTTATCCATATCGTCTGTTTTTTTCATATGCTTTATAATTTTCTGTTGTTTTTGGCCTCTTGGCATTCGCTGACCTTGATAGGGTTCTTTTAGGATGTGTAGACCAATTGAAGTCCTTATCTCTAATTTATCAGATCTACAGCTTTCTGGAGTACACTTTCTCCAACTAACCAGCAGGTGGCGTCCACGAGCCACATGTTCTCCACAAGCCAGTTCTCCCCTGCTATGCCTTTGTGGTGAGTGGGGGAGTGAGTCTTGTGGGGTCCAGTTGGTGTACCAAGCTTGCATGTGTAGTTGGTGTTGTCCGCCCTGTATAGGGGGCATGTTTCTGGGCGGTCAGGGAGGGGGGTGGCTCTAACAATCAAATCTCCCTGGTGTTCCTGGAGTTTTAAAGCTGCTGCAATAGTCTAATCCTTCAGTTCAGTCCTGCCACAGTTTGTCTCTGCCACTTACCCACAAGTCCTTGGTATTGGCGTGTGGCCCCTGAGACTTGCGAGTGGGTCCCTCTTCCAGGCCGTGCACCCCCTGGTCCTCTGTTGAGGGATGACTGTGCTATGTCACAGGGGAGTGCTGTCCCCCCAGGGTGCTTCTGGGCTGCTGGGCTGTGTAGGGAGGCTCCCAGTCTGCTGAAATCATGGCTGAATGGGGCTTTGTTAATTCACACTGCTCCACCTTCCCAACTCTTAGACAATCAGCTGAGGTTGCAGGGAAGACTAATGTCCACGCCCAGTTTTGTGGTGTGTGCCTGTTATTTGAAGCACTTCCATCACACTGGGTTGTCTGCGGCAGCTCTGGGCTATGGGGCTGGCGATGGGCAGGAGTGTTTCCTGTCCACCAGGATGATGGCTGTGAGCAGACACCCCCATTTTCTTGGGAAGTTGTGGTGTTTAGTGAATTTTCTCAGCCACTGGATTATTGCCTTTTGTCTCAGAGATCTCTTAGTTCTGCTCTTGTCTTGTCCTGCCCAAATTGCAAGTCTTTGAGGCTTTCTGTATTGGGCTTCTTAGAGTAATTGTTTTAGAAAAAGAAAAAAGGATTAAAAAAAAAATAAAAGGGCTCTTCTCACAGATCTAATGGGTTATTGAAATGCTAAGAGACAAAGCAATTAGGGCCATTAAGGAAAGGTCCACAGGGCAGAGAGATCAGCTTTTCTTTGGGATTTGCATATGCGCCTCAGGGCCTGAGCTCTGCCCTTCCCCTTTCTATGTTCACCAGAACTCCAAAAATCCTCTGCTTTTATTTTGGAGTTTTTCGTGCTGTTTTTTTCTATGTCTGTCTCCTCACTGCTGGGCTGGCTGCTCTCAGATTCTCTGGTGTGTGGTCTCAGTCTATCTATGGTTGGAGTTTGGATCAGTAGAATGAGTTTCCAATAAGGGCTGCCACTGAAGTTCTCCCTTCTCCTTCCCGGAGCTGACAGCCCCTCCTCCCACGGGACTGAGTCTGGCAGGGAGGGGTGCGGGTCTCCTGGCCACAAAAACTTTCAGATTTTGCTGATCTCAGCAGTTCCACATTTTCACGAGTGTTGTATGAAGTATGCCCAAAGTCAGATTGCTCTGTGGTGTCCAGTCCATGCAGTTCCTGGCTTTCTACCCACTTTCCTGTAGGAGTAACTAAAACATACAGCTCACCAGTCTGCCATCTTGCCCCACCTCTATATAAGATTTTATGACAGGAAAAAATCCCTTTCCTTCCATAATTCTTTTATCTCAGCTCCTTCCAGTTCTGGAGGGAGAAAAGATTCTCTGGCATGAACTCACAAGTTCATACTGCTTCTATTTGTAATTAATAGAGCTTCTGTTTGTAATTAAATTAGTTTACCCCTGTTTGGGGGTTCTGTGACTATTACATAGTATGTTTCTAAAACCACATTCCTTTTATATCTCTTAAGTCTGCTTCTTTTTACTATAGCATATCTCTCATGTGTTTGTCCACTATACTTTTTATTATTGCTCATTTGGTATTATCAAGCAGGGCTCACTTCACATACATTTGCAAAGAAGGGATACTCTCATGATTTGACTCAATCTTGTTAGTTACGCATGCTGGAGACATGACTACTGCCCATTTTTCAGTCCTTGTCTGCCCCCACTCCTCTTCCTGTCTTGCTTGTATGTGTACAGATGATTCAATATACTTTCCATTCCACTGCCCTGTGGTGCCCTTAGGTCTAATGGAAAGGTCTGACTGTACCTTGAACCCAAAACCAGTAACAAGCAGTTCCAGCTCCTTATCAGGGCAGGAGCTCTCAGCGGCAGAACCCCTCTGCCCCCCAATCCAGGGTTGTGTAAGTACTGAGCTCTCAATGTGAAGCCCCGCATGAAGCTGGGCCCACAAAGCCACCATCCACTGTCACTGACCCCAACAGTTGGCTTCTCAGGAGACTGGCCACAATGGGATGGAATCTCTTCCTCTGCTCTGTTGGACCCTTTGTGCTGTGTAAGTAGTAAAATGATTATTTTTTGAGAATCTCTGTTGTGCCTGGGCCTGTGTTCTCACAATGTCCTGCACAGCAACTCACTCCACAAGGTACAGACTGGGACAAATCATATGTCCAACCTCCATTAGGGCAGATCTATCTAACTATCCTTATCCTGTCACCAAGAATGTGAATTATTGTTACATTCACCTGAAAATAAAAACAAATAAAAACTAAAACAATTCCTCAGGTATGTCAGTCATTCAACAGTGTAATATAAATATTTACACTAATATCACATTATAATTTTGTAGTCATGATTAAGAAATTGTGTTTCCTTCCATCAAATAGTCTTGCTGTTCCATAAGTTCTCCTGGTAGCCTCCCACTGGATGTTCAGCATCCAGCAAACTGAGAATTTAACACAGAAACAGAATAAGGAAGCAAACCTCTTCTTAATATCTTTGAGAATTTA
This sequence comes from Choloepus didactylus, assembly GCF_015220235.1. NCBI lineage: Eukaryota > Metazoa > Chordata > Mammalia > Pilosa > Megalonychidae > Choloepus > Choloepus didactylus. The sequence goes on along the minus strand of NC_051327.1, from coordinate 7,743,386 downwards.
TAATTTGTAATTTCATACTTAAGCTTTGTAAGTTCTGTAATTATTTTAGTAGTTTTTTTGTAGATACCCTAAGATATTCTAAGTAAACAGTCATAACACTAATCTAAAGAGACGGTTTTCCTTTTATCTTTGTACTATTTATTTCATTTCCCCTTTCCTGATTGCAATGGTGAGTCCCTCCTCTTCAATATTTAATAGAAATAGTGAGAACAGGCATCCTCACCTTGCTCTGACTCTTAGAAGAAGTCTTTGATATTTGTGCTGGCTTGGATATATTATCGCCCCCGGAAAATGCCATGCTCTTTAATGCAACATTGTAGGGGCAGACATATTAGCGTTCATTAGGTTGGAACCCTTTGATTGAGTGTTTCCATGGAGATGTGACTCACCCAACTGTAGATAATAACCCTGAATTATTTCCATGGAGGCATGTCCCCACCCATTCAGCATGGGTCTAGATTAATTTACTGGAGTCTTTTAAAAAGAGGCACACAGGGCAAGATGTTTGCTTATGCTGATGTTTGGAGACATTCAGAGATGTGGACAGAAGGATGTTTGGAGTCGCTAAGGTAAGAGTTGAAGTCCAGGGCTTGTCCCTGAGATGCTAAGAGAGAGCCCCCCAGATGCTTAAAGAGGAATGCCCTGGGAGAAAGAAGCAAGGACACAAAGGAGCTAAGAGAGAAACCAAGACAGATGACCAGAAAAATTTTGGAGGAAGACATTTTGAAATGCAACCCAGGAGCAAAGGACGAGCAGATGCCAACCATGAGCCTTCACAGCTGACAGAGCTGTTCAGGATGCCGTCGGCCATTCTTCAATGTAGGTATCATCTTGTTGATGCTTTAGTTTGGACACTTTTATGGCCTTAAGAGTGTAAATTTGTACCCAAATAAACCCCCTTTTAAAGAGCCAAACTATTGCTGGTATTTTGCATAATGGCAGCATTAGCAAACTGGAACAATATTGCATCACAAATTATAATTTTAGCTGTAGAATTTTCATAATGTACTTTCTTTTTCTGAACTGGATCAGATCCCCTTTAATCCTAGTTTGCTGAGTGTACTAACCATGTATTCTGGGGATAATCTCTACTTGACTTCCCTTTATGATTTGGGATGTCATATTCTAGTTTAATTTCAAGGATTTTAGTTCTATGTTCATGAGTCAAATTAGTGGCCTCATAAAAATGGTTTGGTTATAAATGCATTTACCTCATAAGTAGTTTAGCCTTTCTCCTCTGTCTCTTGAGAGTTTGTGTAATATTGCTGCTATTTAATTCTTAAAGGCTTGAAAGAATTCATTTGTAAAACCATCAGTGCCTGATAATGTCTTTGCAGATAGATTTTTAAGACCAATGCAACTAATTTATAAGGTACAGAGCTATTCAAACTATGTTTCATTTGCATGAATTTTGGAATTTTGACCATTTAATCTAAGTGGGTGAATATGTGACATAAAGATTTACCTAATTTACTATTACCTTTTGTTATTTATATAATCTTTAGTGATTACCCTTTTTTCATATTTAATTTGGTATTTTGTGTTTTCTTTATCTCTTTTCTTCTTCATAAGTCTTGATAGGTATTTAATAATATCATTGATATTTTTCAAATAAACAGTTTTTAGTGGGGTTAATTTTGTGTATTTTTGTCTAGTTTATTTTGTTGATTTCTGCTCTTATCTTTAATATTTCATTCCTAATACTTACTTTGCATCTCACTTTCTAATATTTTTCAAGGCTCTTAAATTGTAAGCTTAAGTTGTTTGTATAAAAGTTTTCCTCTTACAAATATTAGAGCTATTTAAATGCAATTTTACTGAGATATACTCTCACACCATATAATCCATCCAAAGTATACAATTATTGACTCACAGTATCATCATATAGTTGTGCATTCATCACACAATTAATTTTAGATCATTTTCATTACTCCAAAACAAGTAAAAATAAAAAAAGAACACCCAAAACATCCCATACCCCTCACACCTCCTATTATTTATTTTTTGTCTTTATTGTATTACTCATCTGCCCATATACTGGGTAAAGAGAGTGTCAGCAACAAGGTTTGCACAATCATATGATCTCAAATAAAAGCTTTGTAGTTATATAATCATCATAAACTATCAACTCTACTGAATTACTATTCAACATTTTTGGGTATTTCCTTCTACTTATTCTAATACACCAAATTCTAAAAAGGAATATCTATATAATGCATAAGAATAACCTCCAGAATGACCTCTCAAGTCCATCTGAAATCTCCTAGCCACTGAAACTTTATTTTATTTCATTTCTTTCCCCACTTTTAGTCAATTATGCATTCTCAATCTCATGATGTCAGGACCAGGCCCATCCCTGAGAGTCATGTCCCACATGGGTGTGAGGTTAGTGTTTATTTGCAGAGTTGGCTGAGAAAGGCCACATCTAAGCAACAAAAGAGGTTCTCTGGAGTGACACTTAGGCATAATTATAAGAAGGCTTAGCTGCTTCTTTGCAGGAATAAGTTTCATAAGGGCAAGCCCCAAGATCAAAGGTTGGACTTATTAAATTGGGAGTCCCTAATGCTTGCAAGAATATCAGGTATTCCCCAGGTAGGGAAGCTTAATATTTCCACATTTTCCCCAGTCTCTCAAGGTGACTTTGCAGATATTTTTGAATTTTCTACCCAAAATACTTTGGGATGTATTGGGACATTATATTAACCTCTACAGAATAAAAAGAGCTTATCATCTATTCTCTGTTCCATGTAATTATGTTGTTTAAGTAAACTGACCACACAGGTTAAATTAGTGTGCTGCAGAAAATGTTTTACACATTAATCTTTAAAACTCTACATTTCTCAATAAGTACTGCTATTGATGTATTCCATATATTTTGATATTTTGTATTTTCATTATCATTCATAACAGTATGTTTTCTAACTTATCTTGGATTTTATTCTTTGACCCATGGTTAAGAAGTATGTCAATCAATTTGTAAATATTTGATATCTCATTAAATACCTTATTTTGATGATTTCTAATTTAATTGTATTCAGAAAAGATACTTTGTATGATTTCAACCCTTCAAACTTTACAGACGTCTGCTCTATGACCTAACATATGGACTATCTATGTAAATGCTCAAAAAAGTCTTGTTTCTTTTATTTTGAAGTGCAGATTTTAGGTACATAAAAATCTCTGGCATTTATGTCTTCTTAATGAATTAACTCATTCATTTTCAGTGATACATTTCATCTTAAATTTTTTTTTCTGAAAATAAATACAGCAACTCCATGCTTCTTATGTTTGCTGTTTGCATAACAATTATTTTATATTCATTTAATTTTAATTTATCTTTACCTTTAGGTTTAAAATGTTTCTCATGTGGTTAGCATTTATTGACTTGATTTCAAAATCATTATCTACTACTTATTGTAGCATTTAATTATTTATCATTCAATGTATTCATTGATATGTTTGGATTTAGCTGCATCATTTTCTAAAATGGCTTTTTTTAATTTCTCCTCTATTTCTTTGTTCTCTATTTCCTTTTGGCTAATGTGAGCAATGCTGCTATGAACATTTGTGTACAAATATGCATTTGAGTCCCTGTTTTCAATTCTTTTGGGTATATACCACGAAGGGGAATTTTTGGAGCATGTAGTGATTCTATTTTTAACTTTCTGGGGAACTGCCACTCTGTGTTTACAGTGGCTCCATTGTATATTCCCATGAACATTGCTTAAGTGTTCCCAATTCTCTGCATCCTTAGCAACAGTTGCTATTTTCCATTTTTGTAATAATAGCCATCTTAATGGGTATGAATTTGTATCTCATTTTAGTTTTTATTTCTATTTTGTTAATGGCTAATTATTGAATATCTTTCATGTGATTATTGGCCATTTTTATATATTCTTTGGAGAAATGTGTATTCAAGTCTTTTACCCATTTCTAATTGGAGTATTTACCTGTTTGTTATTGAGTTTTAGGAGTTTCTTTATATTTTCAGCATATTAAACCCTCATAAGATATATGATTTCCAAATATTTTCTCCAAGTATCCAGATGGTCTTTTTCTTTCTTGACAATGACAATAAAAATTTATAAATTTGACAGTCAAATAAATCTATTTTTTTTCTTTTATTGCTAATGTTTTTGTGTCATATCTCTGAATACATTGTCACATACAAGGTCCTGATGACATACTCAGTGTTTACTTCTTATGGTTTTAGTTTTTATATTTAGATTGATAATCCATTTTGAGTTAATTGTTGTACATTGCATGAGGTAAGGGTCCAATTTCATTCTTTTGTGTGGGAATATGCAATTTTCACAGCATCACTTGTTGAAGAGGCTATTCTCCCCTAATTGAGTGGACTTGGCCCCCTTGTAAAAAATCAATTGGCCATAGATGTGAAGGTTTATTTCAAAACTTTCAGTTATATTCCATTGGTCTATTTGTCCTATGTCCCAGTAGCACACTACTTTGGTTACTGCAGCTTTGTAATATTTTGAAACTTGGAAGTAAAAGTCATGGAACTTGTCCTTTTTTCCAAGTGGTATTGGTATATGGGACCCTTGCTATTTCATATAAATATTATTATGGGCCCTTCCATTTATGCAAAAAATAAAGGCTTTTAGAGTTCTGATTCAGATTTTATCAAACCTGTAAATTATTTTGGGTATTATTGACATCTTAACAACACTGAGTCTTCCATTCCATGACCATAAGATGTCTTTCCATTTATTTAAGTCTTATTTATTTCAGCAATATTTTGTTGCTTTTAGTGGATAAAACTACATCCTTAGTTAACTTTTGTCCTAGATATTTATTCTTTTAGATATGATTATAAATAAATCATTTTCTTGATTTTCTTTATGGATTACTCATTGCTGGTGCATAGAAAGAAAATTGAATTTTGTGTTGATCTTGTATCTTGCCACTTTGAAAATTAATTTATTAGCACTAGTAGCTTATTATTGGATTTTTGGGATCCTATATTTAGGATCATATCACCTGTGAATAGAGACAATTTCACTTTTTCCTTTCAAATTTTGATGCTTTTGTTTATTTTCTTGCCTGATTTCTCTGGCTTAAACTTCTTAGCCAGTGGTGACAGCAAGCATCCTTGTCTTGTCCCTGAGATTAGGAGGAAAGCTGAGTATTATATTATCTGTGGGGTTTTAATATATGCCCTTTTCATGTTGAGGAAGTTTCATTCAATTCTGAGTTTTCTTAGTGCTTGTATAAAGAAAGGGTTATGGATTTTGTCAAATGCCTTTCCTGTGTCGATTTAGATAATCATGTTCCTTTTTTCCTTCATTCTATCAATGTGTTCTATTACATTGATTGATTTTCTTATGTTGAACCCTTGCCTTGTTGTGGTAAATCTTCCATGATAATAATTTATAATCCTTCTGATGTGTTATTGGGTTTGGTTTGCTAACATTTTGTTGAGGATTTTACATCTATATTCATAAGTGATATTAGTATATAATTTTCTTTTCTTGCCATGTCTTTATCTGTGTTTGCTGTTAGGGTAATGCTAGCATCAGGTAATGAATTAGGAACTATAGGAGGTATCCCCTTTTCTCCAACTTTTTGAATACAATTGAGAAAAAATTGGTGTTTATTCTTTGAATGTTTGGTAAAATTCACCGGTGAAGACATTTGGTCCTGGAATTTTCTTTGTTGGGGGACTTCAGCTCACTGGCTCAATCTATTTAATTGTTATTGGTATGTTAAGGTTTTCTGTGTCTTCTTGAGTCAATTTAGGTAATTTGTGTTTCTAAGAATTGTTCATTTAATCTAGTTATCTAATATGTATGCATAAAATTGCTCTTAGAATCTTCATATCATAGTTTTTACTTTTGTGAGATCAATATTAATGCCTGATTTTCCTTTCTGATTTTAGTTATTTGTATCATCTCTCTTTTTTCATTTGTCAGTCTAGCTAATGTTTCATCAATTTTTCGATATTTTCAAAGAACCAACCTTGTTTATCTTGATTCTCTGTATCACATTTATATTTTCTATTTCTTTTATAACTGATATAATATTTATTATTTTTTTCCTTCTACTCACTTTGGGTTTAATTTGCTCCTCTTTTTCTAGTTCTTTCAGGAATCATGTTAGTTTACTGATAAGAGATCATTCTTCATTTTTGATGTAAGCATTTATAGTTATAAATTTCCATTTGAGCACTGCCTTTTCTGTATCCCATACATTTTTTTCTTTTTTTTTTCTTTTTTACTTCTAAAAATTTTTTTTCATTTTTATTGAGATTGTTCAGATACCATACAATTAACCAAAGATCCAAAGTGTACAATCACTTGCCCCTGGGTACCCTCATACAGCTGTGCATCCATCACCACACTTAATTTTTGTTCAATTTTTAGAAACTTTTCATTACTCCAGACAAGAAATAAAGTGAAAGATGATAAAAGAAAAAAAGAAAAGGAAACTCTAATCCTCCCCTATCCCTAACCAACCCCCCTCAATTGTTGACTTGTAGTATTGGTATAGTACATTTCTTACTGTTTATGAAAAAATGTTGAAATACTATTAACTGTAGTATATAGTTCACAATAGGTATGTATTTCTTCCCTATATGCCCCTCTATTTTAACTTCTAATTGTATTGTCATACATTTGTTCTGGTTCATGGAAGCGATTTCTAGTATTTGTACAGTTGATCATTGACATTGCCACCATAGGATTCAGTTTTATACATTCCCATCTTTTGACGTCCAACTTTCCTTCTGGTGACATATATGACTCTGAGCTTCCCCTTTCCACCTCATTCACACACCATTCGGCGCTGTTAGTTATTCTCACATCTTGCTACCAACACCCCTGTTCATTTCCAAACATTTAAGTTCATCCTAATTGAACATTCTGCTCATACTAAGCAACCACTCCCCATTCTTAAGCCTTGTCCTGTATCTTGGTACCTTATATTTCATGTCTATGAGTTTACATATTATAATTAGTTCCTATCAGTGAGACCCTGCAATAATTGTCCTTATGTGTCTGGCTTATTTCACTCAGTATATTGCCCTCAAGGTTTTGTCATCAACCCATTTTTTTTTAATATGGTTTTCTTCACTCACCATACATTCCATCCCAAGTAAATAATCAATGGTTCTCTGCATGGTCATATATTTATGTGTTCACCACCTTCACCACTATCTATATAAGGGCATCTACATTTCTTCCACAAGGCAGGAGGGAGAGTCAAAGAAGGTAGAGAGGCAAAAGAATGAGGAAAAAAAAAATAACAGCTAGGAAGCAGCAAAAGGAAAAATAACCTTAAATAAAAGTAGGATAAAGAATCAGACAATACCACCAATGTCAAGTGTCTAACATGCCTCCCCTATTCCCCCCTCTTATCTGCATTTACCTTGGTATATCACCTTTGTTACATTAAAGGAAGCATAATACAATGATTCTATTAGTTACAGTCTCTAGTTTATGCTGATTGCATCCCTCCCCCAGTGCCTCCCCATTTTTAACACCTCGCAAGGTTGACATTTGCTTGTTCTTCCTTGTAAAAGAACATATTTGTACATTTTATCACAACTGTTGAATACTCTAGATTTCACCAAGTTACACAGTCCCAGTCGTTATCTTTCCTCCTTTCTTGTGGTGTCTCACATGCTCCCAACCTTCCTCTTTCAACCATATTCATAGTTATCTTCGTTCAGTGTACTTACATTGTTGTGCTACCATCTCCCAAAATTGTGTTCCAAACCACACACTCCTGTCTTCTATCACCCTGTAGTGCTCCCTTTAGTATTTCCTGTAGGGCAGGTGTCTTGTTCACAAAGTCTCTCATTGTCTGTTTGTCAGAAAATATTTTGAGCTCTCCCTCATATTTGAAGGACAGCTTTGCTGGATATAGGATTCTTGGTTGGCAGTTTTTCTCTTTCAGTATCTTAAAGATATCACACCACTTCCTTCTTGCCTCCATGGTTTCTGCTGAGAGATCCGCACATAGTCTTATTAAGCTTCCTTTGTATGTAATGGATTGCTTTCCTCTTGCTGCTTTCAGGATTCTCTCTTTGTCTTTGACATTTGATAATCTGATTATTAAGTGTCTTGGCGTAGGCCTATTCATATCTCTTCTGTTTGGAGTACGCTGCGCTTCTTGGATCTGTAATTTTATGTCTTTCATAAGAGATGGGAAATTTTCATTAATTATTTCCTGTATTATTGCTTCTGCCCCCTTTCCCTTCTCTTCTCCTTCTGGAACACCAATGATACATACATTATTGTACTTTGTTTCATCCTTGAGTTTCCAGAGACGCTGCTCATATTTTTTCATTCTTTTCTCCATCTGCTCCTTTGCGTGTAGGCTTTCAGGTGTTTTGTTCTCCAGCTCCTGAGTGTTTTCTTCTGCCTCTTGATGTCTACTGTTGTATGTTTCCATTGTGTCTTTCATCTCTTGTGTTGTGCCTTTCATTTCCATAGATTCTACTAGTTGTTTTTTTTGCACTTTTGATTTCTGCCTAATATATGGCCAGTGTTTCCTTTACAGCCTCTATCTCTTTTGCAATATCTTCTCTAAACTTTTTGAATTGATTTAGCATTAGTTGTTTAAATTCCTGTAACTCAGTTGAAATGTACGTTTGTTCCTTTGACTGGGCCATAACTTTGTTTTTCTTAGTGTAGGTTGTAATTTTCTGTTGTCTAGGCGTGGTTTCCTTGGTTATCCAAATCAGGTTTTTCCAGACCAGAACAGGCTCAGGTCCCAGAGGGAAGAAATATTCAGTATCTGGTTTCCCTGCGGGTGTGTCTTAGAAAATTGCTCCACCCTGTGATGCCTCATGTCACTGTGATTTTCTGCCCAGCAGGTGATGCCTGTTAGCCTATAATTCTTGACTGGTGTGAGGAGGTATGGCCGTGTTCCCCCAGGCTCTGGGCTCTGGTTCTGAATGGAAAGGGCCCCACCCCTTTCCTCCTAGAGAAGACAGACCCCCAGGTGGAGGTCATTAGCATTTCAATGGTCTCTCTCTCTCTCTCTGCTTGTGCTGTCTCCACCCTTCCCCCAGTCATGGGGGAAGCCCCCTGAAAATGACTGGGGCTTTCTCCACTGAGCCAAAAAAGAAACAGATAGTCCCCTTCAGACCCAGTCCAAGGTGACCCTCTGGCTTTCCAAGGTCAGTCGTCACCCAAAGCCTCTGTTTTTTGGGGATTCGTACCTGTAGTGAGCAGTTCACACTTGCTACTTAAAACCCCAGTTGGAGCTCAGCTGAGCTATATTTGCTTGCTGGGAGAAAGCTTCTCTCTGGCACCACGAGGCTTTGCAGCTCCAGCTATGGGGGAGGGGGTCTCATGACTTGGATCCTCAGGTTTTACTTACAGATTTTATGCTGTGTTCTTGGGCATTCCTCCCAATTCAGGTTGGTGTATGATGAGTGGATGGTCTCATTTGTCCCCCTGCAGTTATTCTGGATTATTTACTAGTAGTTTCTGGTTTTTTGTAGTTGTTCCAGGGGGACTACTTAGCTTCCACTCCTCTCTATGCCGCCATCTTGCCCCTAAACCTGTATCCCATACATTTTGGTATGTTTTTGTTTTGTTTTCCTTTCATCTGTCTTAGTGTTGAGGTTTGAATCAGGATGCCCACAAAATGCATGTTCAAGTCTTAGTCAGCATTCCCATGGATATGGGCCCATTTGTAATAGGGACTTTGAATATGTTATTCTTAGTTAAGATGTGGCACCATTTGTGTTTAGGATCTTCAAAGATCCTATTTAGAAAGGGGCAACTTGAGTCAGAGTGAGTTTTAGTCCATATGACTGGAGTGCTCTTAAGCAAAGGAAGTTCAGTCCCAGTCAGGGGAAGCCAGAAGACATAAAAATCCGGAAGTCAGAAAAAGTCAGAGAAGGAGGCTGATTGCTATGTGAAGGAAGTGGATGGACATGCAAGTGGGGGAACCCTAAATGTGGCAAGCCAATGCCAGAATGCTACAGACTGGAAGACTGCAAGGCCCGTCAGTACCTCAATTTTGGAATTCCAGCAACCAAAATTTCTGTTGTTTAAACCAACCAGTTTGTAGTATTTTTTGTGGTATCCCTGTCAAACTTCTTTGATCAGGGCTGTTTAAAAATGTACTGTTTGATTTCCTCATATTTATGAATTGTCTAGTTTTTCTTCTATTACTGACTTTTAGTTTCAATCCATTGTGGTTGGAAAAGATACAGTGTATTATTTCAACCTTTAAAAATTTATACAGACTGTTTTGTGACCTATCATATGGCCTGTCCTGGTGAATGACACATGTACACCAGAGAAGAATGTGTACTCTGCTGCTGTTGGGTGAAACATTTTATACATTACTGCTAGGTTTATTTAGGTTTGTAGTAATTTTCAAGTATTCTCTGTCATTATTAATATTCTGTTTAGATGTCCTACACATTTTTGAAAGTGGTTTATTGAAGGCTCCTACTGTTAATCTACAACTGTATACTTCTCCATTTCTCCCTTCAATTTTGTCAATATTTACTCCATATATTTCAGGGCTATTTGGTGCAGGTGAATTTATGTTTATGATTGTCATATATTCTTGTTGAATTTATTCTTTTATCAATATGTAGTGTCCTTATTTGACAATGAACAAAACATTTTTGACTTAAAGTCTATTTTACCTGTTATTATTATAGCCAGCTCAGCTCTATTTTTGTTACAATTTATGTGGAATATGTTTTCCATCCTTTCACTTTTAACTTTTTTTTTTTTTTAATTTAAGGGGGATCTTCTGTATACAATATATAGTTGGTTCATTCTTTATTATCCATTTTGCTAAACTCTATAATTTGATTGTCTAGTTTAAGATGTTTTTGGTTAAATAATCACCGATAAGGTAGGACTTCTGATTTTGTGTTAGAGATTGGTAAGAAATAAAAAATGGAGTTACCATCAAAAATATAATAATATTAGCATTTTTACTTACCAACAGAGTTACCTTTACTGGAGAGCTCTCTTGTTTCCATTCTCTCATCCTGAAGGATTTCCTTTAACATTTCTTGTGGGGCAGGTCTATTGGTGAAGAACTACTTCAACTCTCATGTATCTTGGAATATCTTAATCTCTCCATTATTTTTGAAGGGTACTTTCTGCCAGATATAGAATTCTTGGTTAACAATTTTGTTTTTCTTTCAGTATTTTAAGTGTGCTACCCCTCTATCTTCTTGCCTACAGTTTTTGATGAAAAATCATCACTTAATCATACTTCTACATGATGAATTGCTTCTTCATTGCTGCTTTCAGGTTTCTTTTTCTTTGGCATTCAACAGATTATAATTTATCTTGTTGTGGATCTCTCTCAATTTATCCTATTTGGATTTCTTTGTGCTCCTTACCTGTATATTTTCATATCTGTCATTAATTCAGACATTCTAGACAATTTTTTTCTTCAAAATTCTATCCCTCTCCTTTTTTTCCCCTTTGGAATTGCTAATATATACACAATATAATGTGTTTATAGGTACATTTGATGGTACCTCTCAGATGTCTTTGGCTCTGTTCAATTTTCTTTCTTTTGTCTATTAATCAGAGTGGATAGTTTCAATTGTCCTACCTTCAACTTCACCAATTCTTTCTTCTGTCTTCTCTAATCTGATGTAACCATTCAAAAGGTTTTTTTTTTTTTAATTTCAATCACTGTACCTTTGCTTCCAGTATCTCTAGTCTCTTCTAATAATTTCTGTCACTGTATTGAAATTCTCATTTTCCTGATTTCCTTTAGTTATTTGTGTTTTCCTTTAGCACTTTGAGCATATTTAAAACATTTTTTAAAATATTTTCCTGACATATCAAGTATCTGTTCTTTCTTATTGGTTTCTATTCCTTTATTTTATGCCTTTGATTTGGCCACATTCTTTGGGACCTTTGGTTTTTTGTTGAAATCTGGTCATTTGAACATTTTAATATCTAATCCCTGGATGTTAACTGCTTTTGGATTTTTTCCCTCTATACTGTCTAATGTGATAGAAATTTCTGTTGCTTTAGCTTGATTCATGAGGTTATGATAGAAATTTCCTTGAATGTCATGAGCTAGGACAACTAAAATAAAACCTGAAAGAAACTACCTTTCACATTTCACAGACAGGTTCTGTGTTTTTGCTCTCCTTCAGCACTGGACCAGTTTTATTGTGATCCTAAAGAATACCCTGATGTGAAAGTGCAAGGCCTTCTGGGATCTTCTCTGAGCATATGACTTGTCCTGGACATACACTCAAGGATTTATCATTCCTTAGCTTACACTGGATATTTCCCTAATTGCCTCCAGGATATTCAGGGTGTCCTCCTGGTCCTAGGTGCTACAGTTTGTCTTAATTTGTAATTTTTGCCCCAGTCAACTGTGGTTTTACTGTTTTCTTATGGTGTTTTAGCAGCTGCTTTCACTGTTCAGAGCAAGTTCCAGGCCTGGCAACCCAAAGATGATCATCCTAGATCCTTCCTTTAGGCTGTCCCTGGTGGTATTGGTACAAATATACACACACCCAAAAAAGGCATACAAGGTTTATTCTGATCCCTCAGAGCCTGGGACCCATACTGGGAACATGGGCTCAGGATGCACAGAGATGAGGAGGGAGTGGGGGAAAGGCAACTAAAGGCACAAAACAGTTTTCCTGCCAATTTTAAGTTACCTTTTCCTTTGATTTGTTACTCACCCAATTACTGCAACCTTTTGACTATATTCCAGAGTTCTGTTCTTTCAGTGTTTCTGTGCAGGGAAGGAAACATGAGGTCTCTCATTCTGCTATCTTGCTGCCATCAATGCCCAGAAAAAGTCTTACTCTGAATTTTTAAACAGATTTGCATTTTGCTATTTTGAGTTTTTTTAAACTATTATTCAACATTCTCTGCTAATTCTTTTAAAGCATATCTCATTCTTAGACTGTAAAAATATGTTAATTTTTTCTATATTGAAAAGTGTATTTTAGTTACTTTTTTAGGAATGCTTCTAGGTGGTAGATTTTGTAATTTCTTGCCTATCTGAGAAAGTCTCTCTTTTTTCTTTTAGAAAACAAAATTACCTCTAGAACTACTGCTGTTTTCTGAGCATAGTAGATCAAAATATAAAGGCTGTCAGTGATAATATAAAGGAGGTAAAGTGCATACACTCTCAGGCAGTTATTTAATATCTTCATTCAAGTTTTGTGTATATTTGATTTCATTGAAATATACTTTCCCTGATTATCCTGTAGTTAAAATTTCAAACAATACAGAACATAAATATGTTAACTACTTTTTCTTTACAGAAAAAACCTTTCTAAACCCTGCTTTAAAACAACAACCATTAAACTACTCTTGCTTCCGTGTCAACAATTTGGGCTGACCTCAGCTGGAAAGGTTCTTCCATGCCCTATTTGATGTTTTCTAGGCTAATTCAATGTTTTGGTCTTTGGCTGGGACAGCTAGGGACACTCACTATTTGTTCATTTCATCCTCAGGAAGGCTAGTGTAGCTTTCAATTATAGTGTGGAAGAATTCGCAACAATGAATTTATTAAAATTTTTCTCAATATGGGCATTCATTTTTCCCATTTTATGCTTAGCCAATAGTGCTACAAGAAACATTGTTGTATACTCATTTTTTTAAATTGTTCTTGTACATATATCACTATGCACTCATTTTTTTTTCCATGAGAAAATTGTCCAGTAATGACTCTACAGGGTCTAAGAGCTTTTTATTGTTTTATTTCAATTCTAAATAGAGGATATTATGTTGGTTTCTAGAAAGGCTTCAAAAAAGAATGAGAAATGTCATGATTTCAATTATAGGACAAAATATATATGCTATCACCTTGTTTAATCATGTATTTCAAATTACTAGTTTATAGTGAAGGGGAAGATTTATCTTTAAAATTGGTATTTTAAAATAAAATAACAAAATTGGCATAATTCTGAGGATATGAGTCCACTAAAAGATAATGGTAACATTTCAAAATGTAGCACAAGTCTTAAAAGTAGATTTCAATTAAAACTACTTGTAAATTAAATACATAAAACAGTTATATATGTTAGTTCAAGTGTCTTACAATGCTTATGATTTGGGAAGGAATTTTCTCAATGCCTCTGTAACATTTTTGTTCTTCAGACTGTATATCATAGGGTTAAACATTGGAGTCAAAATCATGTAGAAAAGAGAGCAGCTTTCTGTTCTTTCAGATGGATCAGGTTTTGGTTTAAATAAGTGATAGTAGTGATCCACAGAATAAAATTACCACAGAGGTGAGAAGAGCAGGTGGAAAAGGCATTGGTCCATCCTGCCTTTGATGGCAACTTCAGGATAGTTGAGATAATTCTGCTCTCATACCCAAGTATAAACAGAAAGGGAACAGTGACAAACAATAATAAATGGATAGACCACCATCTTATTCACAAAAATGTCCCCAAAGTCCAGTCTGAGAATGGGGGGTATGTCACAGAGGAAGTGGTTGATTTGGGTAGATCCACAAAAGGGCAGAGAGAAAATCTGAAATATCTGCTACATTTTGACTGGAATTCCACTGATTCATGAGCCAGCCACCAGCTGGAGAGTTGTCTTTTTTATTTATTTATTTTTTGCCCCCATTTTTCTACTCATTCATCCATACACTGGACAAAGGGAAATGTGGTCCTTACGGCTTTCCCAATCACATTGTCACCCCTCAGAAGCTACATTTTTATACAATCATCTTCAAGATTCAAGGTTTCTGGGTTGTAGTTTGATAGCTTCAGGCATTTACTGCTAGCTACTCCAATTCACTAGCACCTAAAAAGGGTTGCCTGCATTGTACATAAGAGTGCCCACCAGAGTGACCTCTCAGCTCCTTTTGGAGTCTCTCTGCCACCAATGCTTATTTAATTTCCTTTCACATCCCTTTTTGGTCAAGAAGATGTTCTCCATCCCATGATGCAGGGTCTAGATTCCTCCACAGGAGTCATATTCCACATTTCCAGGGAGATTTACTCCCCTGGGTTGGAGACATATCTTTTGGTTCATGACTAGAGGACAGTGCAGAGGGTTACAAATGGCCACATAGCAGTCATAGTCCGTCACTGTGAGAAGGAGGCACTCTGTGGCTCCCAACAGCAGGATGAAGCACATTTGAGTAGCACAGGCCAAAAAAGAAATATTTTCTTTCTGGATCCACAGATCCAAGAGCAGGAAAAGTTGCTGAGGAAAAAAAATACATTAGCGTTTGAAGTGTGGGGTCTACTCTTGTTATTAGAATTTTGATGCCATTGCCAATCAGAATAATCATATAGATGACAAAGAATACTCCAAAAAGAAACCAGTGGAACTTGGATATATCAGAAAAGCCCAAGAGAACAAATTCCATCATTGTAATAGATTTGTTTCTGCAATTTACAATTTGTTTCTCTGTGCTGCTACATTTTTTGGCTGCATTTTCCTGTTTTGCAATTTGATTAAGACACTAGCATTGGACTTCTAATTTCTCAGTTTCTCTGACACTTCTTTTTTTTTTGATTCTGAGTTTTGATGTGAAACCAGGAGCAATGAACTCATCTGCAGTTAAATCATCTCAATCAACTAAAGCACATATAATTTATTATACTAGATTTGCATTCTAATCATACCCACAGATCCATAGCTATATATTTTAATTCAGCTTACAATGTGTAAGGGGAAATGCAATTGAGCTGTTTTTCCAGTCAAGTATAGAATCATGATCTACTCCCTCCCCCTTTTCTTTTTACTCTAGGATTTGCACAAACAACATCCCTTCTCAGAAATTCTTTTCTCTCTTTCCATTTTTGTCTGTCCTTTAAATCTTAAATGCATCCTTGAAAGTTTTGCTTAATTTTTGCTCTTCATTTGTATAGAATTTTAATACTTCTCAACCTATATTCAATTAGAACTCTGTATCTCTTTCATTTGCCACTAGGGTCCTGCATTTTTTCTTCTTATGTGCCTGTCTCATCTGTTTAACTGAATGTATAAGCTACTAAAGCCAAGCATTCTTTTTCAAAGTTTTCCGTATCACCCTCCCTGATATGGTAATTATTATATTTAATATTTATTGATCTACAATCTCAACACATTTACCCAACACATTTTTATTTTCTATTATCCAATTTTATTTATATTGCTCTCCTTACTAGGATTAGAATCAAAGCCTCATATTAAAATAACTCCCTACATACCACCTTTGACCTTTTTTCCTTCATTCTCTCCAAGTTAGAGTCTCAGTTAATGTCAACTATTTCTTTTTCTGACCAAGCATTAGAGCATCTGAGTAATGCTCAAAAAAAAAAAAAAAAAAAAATCTCTTTGGTCTCACTTTAAGTTGGTAACCACAAAATGCAAACAAGTAATTCTGCATAAAAATCCTATCAAACATCCTTTATATAATTTCTCTATTTGTTCTCCAACTTTTTTATAGCATTAGATTAAATATTATCTTCTCTCCTCAAAGATGTCCCCTCACCAATACCACCTGTACCATACCACCTGCTATGTGTATTAACTGATTACTCTATTTCATTGTTTGAGAAACGAGAAACAGCCCAGACAAATTTCAATATATTCTCATTAACTAATCTTCTGTCTACATTTACCATAATAAACTTTATTTTGCTCATCTTCTTGTTGCATTTGGATGAAGTTTCCCATTGAAGATTCCTTCAAAAGTCTCATACTGTCTTACTTTACAAAAATACAGCCCATGCTCAAACCAAACTTTCAGAGTGATTAATCCCTTCCTCCCATCCCACATCATTCATTCTATCAACATTACATAATCTCTGGTATAATCACAATCCTGTCATTAGGATGAGGTAAATTGGGAAGATTGACTTGTATGGTTTCCAATTTCTGGGACCAAATCTCAAGCTCCTGAGAATTGGTATAAGCTCAAATTGGCCATGGAGCATCACTCACTGCTTCCCAAACTTCAAAATATGCTGCTGCTTCTCATCTCCAGTGTTAATGCCTTAGTTAATCTGTCTTCTCATTTCTGGGTTACCATAATAGCCCCATCCCACCCTAACTGATTCTGCTCAGTAAATAGAGTGTGAGCATTTCAAAGTTGTAAATCCCATCATTTTACTGCCCTGTTGAAAACACTTCCATTGATTCCTACTGTATTGAAAGAAAGTTCAAATTCCTCACAGATTACAGACTGCTATATAATTTGGTCTCTGCCTATCTTTTTAACCTGAACTGCTAACACTCTCTCCTTGTTTTCTTTCTCCCATTCATTCAGTTTTTCTTTAGGCTTCTAAGAAAGTACAACTTAAACATTTTCAATTTTTTTTTCTTTTGTCTAGAATGTTCTTCACATGGCTAATCTTTCTATTTTGGACTTCTGTCAGATCAAATATTAACTTTCTCAGAAAGGCCTTTCCAGTTTTATGGTATGGATTATATTAGTACCATTGAATTATATTAGAGCCAGTGTGTGAGTTATTCTTTAATTATATTCTTATTTTTTTGTTTTAAAATAGAGTGTTCATATTCCTGTTTTTCATTTATAAGTAAAGAAATTGAGAACTCTAAACATTCATATAATTTTTTTCTCAGTTTTCAAAAAGTCTAGATTTCAAATCTATGCCATTGCTCCTTCCAAGTCCCTAGGTTTTGACATTGGAAAAATAATTAAATTTCCTAAACCCATTTTTTATTTTAAGATAGGAAATCCTCTTATCTACCTTACTAGTTCTTTCAGAGAACTAGATACAACAAGCTGGGAGATCTCAACTACCATCTGTTGATTATATGCCATGCAGGATGCTTTGATAGTATTTTCAACTAAGATTCTTGTTTTACAACCATAAAAATAAACATTGTCTGATGCCATAGGTGGTTTGTTATTATTAATCAATGAATTTTTTTTTATTTTTTTATTGTTATTGTTCACATACCATACAATTATCCAAAGATCCAAAGTCTACAATCAATTGCCCCTAGTACCCTCATACAGCTGTGCATCCATCATCACAATTAAGTTTTGTTCAATTTTTAGAACATTTTCATTACTCCAGACAAGAAATAAAGACAAAGAAGAGAAAGAAAAAAAAAAAAAGGAAACTCAATATCCAAAAAAACCCATATCCCTATCCACCCCCCCTCCATTATTGACTCATAGTATTGGTATAGTACATTTGTTACTGTTGATGAAAGAATGTTGAAATACTACTGACTGTAGTATATAGTTTGCAATAGGTATATATTTTCTCCCTGTATGCCCCTCTATTACTTCTAGTTGTAGTGTCATACATTTGTTCTGGTTCATGAAAGAGATTTCTAATATTTGTGCAGTTAATCACAGACATTGCCCACTACAGTATCCAGTTTTATACACTCCCATCTTTTAACCTCCAGCTTTCCTTCTGGTGACATACATGGCTCTGGGCTTCCCCTTTCCACCACATTCATGCACCATTCAACACTGTTAGTTATTCTCACTACGTGCTACCATTACCTCTATTCATTTCCAAACATGTAAGTTCATCCTAGTTGAACATTCAGCCCATATTAAGCAACTGTTCCCTATTCTTTAGCCTCATTCTATATCTTGGTAACTTATATTTCATGTCTATGAGTTTACATATTATAATTAGTTCCTATCAGCAAGACTCTGCAATATTTGTCCTTACATGTCTGGCTTATTTCACTCAGTATATTGTCCTCAAGGTTACATCATAAACCCCTTTTTTTAAAAGATGGTTTTGTTCACATGCCATACATTCCATCCTAAGTAAACAATCAATGGTTCCCTATATAATCACATATTTATGTGTTCACCACCCTCACCACTATCTATATAAGGACATCTACATTTTTTCCACAAAGCAGGAGAAAGAGTCAAAGAAGGTAGAGACGCAAAAGAAAAAGAAAAAAGAAAGAGGAAAAAAAAACATGACAGCTAAGAAGCAGCAAAAGGAAAGATAACCTTAAATCAAAGTAGAATAGTTAGACAACACCATCAATGCCAAGTGTCTCACACCCCTCCCCATGCCCCCCTCTTATCTGATTTACCTTGTTATATTGCCTTTGTTACATTAAAGGAAGCATAATACAACGATTCTGTTAATTATAGTCTCTAGTTTATGTTGATTGTATTTTTCTCCCAATACCTCCCTATTTTTAACACCTTGCAAGGTTGACACTCATTTGTTCTTCCTCATGAAAAAACATATTTTTACATTTTATCACAATTGTTTGAACACACTAGGTTTCACTGTGTTACACAGTCCCAGTCTTTATCTTTCCTCTTTTCTTCTGGTGTCCCACATGTTCCTAACCTTCTTCTTTCAATCATATTCACAGTTACCTTTGTTCCGTGTACTTACATTGCTGTGCTACCATCACCCAAAATTGTGTTCCAAACCTCTCACTCCTGTCTTCTCCTATCAGTCTGTAATGCTCCCTTTAGTATTTCCTGTAGGGCAGGTATCTTGTTCACAATGTCTCTCATTTTCTGTTTGTCAGAGAATATTTTGAACTCTCCCTCATACTTGAAGGACAGTTTTGCTGGATATACGAATCTTGGTTGGTGTTTTTTCTCTTTCAGTTTCTTAAATATATCACACCGCTTCCTTCTTGCCTCCATGGTTTCTGCTGATAAATCTGCACATAGACTTATTAAGCTTCCTTTGTAAGTGATGGATCACTTTTTTCTTGCTGCTTTCAGGATTCTCTCTTTGTCTGACATTTGATAATCTGATTATTAAGTGTCTTGGCATAGGCCTATTCAGATCTATTCTGTTTGGAGTACGCTGTGCTTCTTGCATCTGTAATTTTATGTCTTTCATAAGAGATGGGAAATTTTTGTTGATTATTTCCTTTATTATTGCTTCTGTCCCTCTTCTCTTCTCTCCTCATTCTGGGACACCAATGATATGTACATTCTTGTATTTTATTTTTGTCCTTTTGTTCCTGGAGATGTTACTCACATTTTTCCATTCTTTCCCCTATCTGTTTTTTTGTGTGTAGGCTTTTAGGTGTTTTGTTCTCCAGTTCCCGAGTGCTTTCTTCTGCCTCTTGAGATCTGCTGTTGTGTGTTTCCATTGTGTCTTTCATCTCTTGTGTTGTGCTTTTCATTTCCATAGGTTCTGCCAGTTGTTTTTTTGAACTTTTGATTTCTGCCTTATGTATGCCCAGTGTTTTCTTTATAGCCTTTATCTCTTTTGCCATTTCTTCTCTAAACTTTTGGAATTGATTTGGCATTAGTTGTTTAAATTCCTGTATCTCAGTTGGAGTGTAAGTTTGTTCCTTTGACTGGGCCATAACTTTGTTTTTCTTAATGTAGGTTGTTGTAATTTTCTGTTGTCTGGGCATCTGATGTCCTAGGCCCCCCCAATCACATTTTCCCAGACCAGAACTAGCTCAGGTCCAGAAAGAAGAAATTTTCAGTATCAGGTTTCCCTGATAATGGGTCTTAGAGGATTCACACACCCTGTGCCCTTCTGCCCAGCAGGTGGCACCTGTCAGCCTGTCACTCCAGGCTGGTGTGAGGAGATATGGCCCACAGCTCTCCTCCCCCAGGCTCTGGGGTCTGGCCCTGAATGGAATGCAGGTTTTCTCTTGGAAGTTATGCCCCCTACAGATAGGTCATTTGCATATAAATAGATTCTTTGTTTCTCTGGCTCTGCTATCTCCACCCTTGTCTGGGTCAGAGTGCTGTGTGAGTTTAAAGTGGCTGAGGCTTTCTCTACAGCAGAGCACTGCAAGCTGAAAATGGCTGTAAATGGCTGATACTTTCTCCACTGAGTCACCCAGGTTGAGAGAGAGAGAAAGGGATAGAAAGCCCCTGTCCACAGCCCCCAGATTTACCCATCAGCCAGAGATAGCACCTGATCCTTTGGGCTCTGTGTCCTGAGACAGACACATCCCCTGAGTCTCCCAAGGTCAGTTGTCACCAAAAGCCTCTGTCTGCTTTTGGGGGATTTGCTGTCTGTATTGAGCAGTTAACATTGGATCTGGGCTGAGATATATTCTCTTGTTCACAGAGTGCTGCTCTCTAGCACCAGGAGGCTTCCATGAGGGATGGGCTCTCTGCTCAGATCTGCAGTTTTTACTTACAGATTTTATGATGTGATCTTGGGCATTCTTCCCAATTCAGGTTGGTGTATGATGAGTGGACAGTCCTATTTGTCTCCCCACAGTTATTCCAGGTTACTTACTAATATTTCTGTTGTTTATCTGTTGTCCCAAGGGGACTAGCTAGCTTCCACTTCTGTCTATGCTGCCATCTTAACTCTCCCTAATGCATTAATTTTTGAACATATTCTTTTCTTTATTTTTTGAGCCCCCCCCCCAATTTTTTTCTCCCCAATTGGTCTTCTTGCTATCTCCTAAAAAATACCACCTAAATATGTTTTCTGTATATTTTATCAAGGACTTTTATTTCTACTTAGTGAAAAAAGGGATTAAACAGAGCCAGGTCATAAAATGATTAATGGGCAAGGAAATAAGATTTGTTAGGTACCAGCTGCTTTTTGCCATTTTACAAACCTAAGATAAACCACTTTACCTACACATATCCTATCTCAGCTCCCATGATTTTAGAGAAAAAGTACCATGGTCCCTAAGAATGTGACTGAAGTTTATAGGTACTTCTCTGATTGTTGTGAATACAAAATGTATTAATAGCAGAAAAAGCAAACTGAAAATCCCAACTCAATTAATTATCAGTTTGATCAGCTTCTATGAATCTTCTTCCAACCAGTCTAGGTTTAGGCCATAATATAATCTCTGGCCAATCAAATCTAACACTGCTTTCCACTGAACAGTCCTTGGGCCTACTATTTGACTTTTCACCTGTTTTTTCTCTCTTTGACATTACATCTCACAATTTGTTCTATAAAGAATATAGCAGGAGACTATGCCTCTAATGGTACTCCACATATGATTATGAATTGAATTTAAAGTAGAAGTTACTATTAGAATTGGTTATTTACCAAGTAGAGGGAGTAGATGATTGAAAGCATGAAGTGAATGTAAAAGTAAAATCATTAATTTTCTATGTTAATTTTTATTAACAATGTCAAAAGATTCAAGTAATTCTTATTATTTGTTGAATTAAAATGGATATTATTGCTAAAAAATATTACTTTTGATGTTTAAATATTTTAATCAGAATCATATTTGAACATATCACTCTATTTTAAGCCAAAATTAAGTGTTCCTAGAGAAAATCAAGGCTATGAAAAGGTTAGCAAATAAAGTCACTTATATCTAAAGCTTGTGATGTTTATGGCTGATTTTATTGAGGTAAAGTAAAGAAAAATAGGATAATAGTATATGAGCTAAGTATTCTTTTCCAGAAATGTGTAATTTGCAAGGAATAAATGTTCTGTATTTTACCTAATAGAAGAGTTTCATTCTCAGAAAAATGTTTTTATAGATAGTGGAAACTTTTTCTTTATTATGAATAAGACAAAATACATTGAATTAAATTTTATACAATATATCATTCTTTGCTTCCAGTTTTCTTAAGAGATTATTTTTTAATGTGAATATTTTATTATTAAATTATTGTAGCTGCTAGTAGGCTAGTTAAGTAAGATTTCATATATTTCAAATGCCTGAAGCTGATTATTTTTTATTCAGAAAGTAAAAAACCTACAAGTAATTTATTAGATAAAGAATGCATTCTCAAATCAAAATATATGCAATATTTCAGGTGTTTGACCTTATTTATTCAATCTTGATCCTCAAATTAAAAATTAGGTCTGAATTGAAATAGAATATCAAATATAATAGTTTATATTTACCTTATTCAGTTCTGCTGAAGTTGCTTCTTTCTTTCTGATGAAGGTTTATATTTTTTATACTTAAATTGTTTAAGATCTATATCAACTTGGGTTTGAAGCAGCAAATGCTCTTTAGAGAGGATATAATCACCTCTTCCCTGGGGGATATCTCTTCTCCCTCCTCACATCAAAACTGCTAACAAAGTGCTCCTGTTTACAATTAATTAGGTGTTTTTCCAAATAACTCTTTCATGATACACCAGACCTTCTCGGCAGTCTCCCTATAGAATATAAGTACATGCACTTTTCATTTCCAAAATAGTTTAGAGTACATGTCCTAGAGGAAGACAAATTGTTAATTGTTGATATATTACCTGTAGGAAAATGTTTAATCTGCTGTCTTCTTACCTTTCTTACTCTATCTTCTATGATTCCTATGAATAGATGTTTTATTAAACCCTGCTTCTTTTTAGTATTATCTGAATATGCTCTGTGAATTTTCTCATTGTTAGGATGTATTAGTCTTCTTTGTAGGGGTACACATTTATGGCCCTGGAATAAAATTGTGAAGAAAAAGGTAATTCTCACTTATGAAAAAGTAAGATTATTTTGTTAATATTGTGATGTCCTCTCAGACACCATGGGAGCCCTGAACAGACAAACCTAGCTCATCAATGAATATTATATACAAGAACTAAGAAAAAAAATTCATATAAAGTGAAAAATTTCCTGTCTAACATTGCCACATTAAATAATTTAACAGTTCCCAATTTTAGCCCCCATTCATGCACTCTTTGGGGAAAACTATTCCTGTTATGAATCTCAAGTTTCTAGCCCAATATGACTGCCTTAGTTTAGGTTAAATTTAGCTTCCATTTAATTTGCAGCCCTGGCAGAGCAATTTTTCATGTTGGAGTCCTGCTTGTCTTCTGCATATCAGAAGAATATTTCTCCAATTTTCATCCCTAGCTTTTCCATTAACCATGAGGTGGTTTCCCATCTCAATTCTTTTGCTACACTTATATATGCAGGTGGTAGTTACTCCCAAATCTCTGACTTCCACTGGCTAGAACACAGAACCCCCACCTCCAACTTCTCTGCCAGGAAAGCAGAATTAGCACCAATTGACAACATCAGGACTTTGTGTTTTCTGACTCCAAATAATGTGCATTTTCCCATATTAGTTTCAGGGCTAATGCTTACTTGATAACAGGTACCAGTGAGGACCCTGTGATTAATCTAGTGGGTAACAAACACACTGAGTGATGGCAAGAAAACTGTGACTTCCCAGTCAACAATGACTCCTGTGGAATCACAGGTTCATTTTAGTATAGGAAAAGGATACATAAATGCACACCTTATTTATGGCAAGAATTTGATGACTATGAATTGGACTTGACACCAGCCTGTAGCTAGAAAAGAGAAGTATCATCTTATATTTTCCCCTTTCTACATATGTTAATATTCCATTCCTGCATGTGATTCTAGTAAAGGACTCCTTGGTGAAGCCAGAAAATGTTCTTGTTACCAACTAAATCTTTGTTTATGGAGAAGGTAGGGAAACAAGATATACTATGAAGTGTTTGCTACTGCCCAAAATTTTTTAACCATATTACTGCTACTTTTAACAGTTTCCTTGGCATTTGATTATGCTTTTCATGGGGATTGAAAGCAAATCAAAATTTTGAAATAATTATCATCTGTACACTTCTCCAAATATTCAAGTACACTTAGTAAATTTTTGTGGTTTTCCTCTGGTAGCTCAGATTTATTGTTTCCAGGTTACTGTAAAGTATTGGCTAGGAGTGTAAAGGAGGAACTTGGGGCTGTATGGGAACAAGAAGATAAAGAAATAAGCTTGCTTGTTCCTAAAATGATGTGAATAATGCAGTTAAAGGTGTGAATTAAATATGTGAGGATAAAGTAAAAGAACCCTGCTTCCTCATAGAACCCTCTGGTGCCATCCTGGGCAACTCAACAGACAGCCAGTGTCAGTGAGAAGCTGAAGAAAATGGCCTGGGCTATGCTAGCTGCTCCCAAACTGATGCCTGGCATAGTAGGGCACAGCCCTGAATGTAAGGATAATGTTGAGGGCACTGAATCCTAGTGGATGCAATGTGAGTTGCTGTATGTTCTACAGACCAGAGATAAAGAGACACTTCTAGACAGAGAAAAACTGACAGAAATCAGATGACTGTTTTCAAAGGCAGTTGAGACAACAATGGAAACCATGGAAGGCCAAACAGCCCACCAGTGCAACCAGAAGAACGAAGAGGCCTGGAGATGAAGTAAAGACTTGATAAGAAAAGGACTTAGGACTTAGGAAAGAAAAAAGGGAGAAAAATACTTATCTTGAAAAAATTAAGCTATTTTTAGGGTTTTGTAAATCAGTTTTGTAGTTTATTTTTAGACTTGAATTTGTGCATGCTTCCAGAAGAGATGACAGATACTCTTAGAGGCATAACTTTGGGTGAATAAAGGTTGAAGAAGAACATCTATGTTTAGTTATTTAAATTCTTCAGTTCAGGAACCTAACATTTTGTGTAACTTTTGTTTTGTTGAGTTTAAATATATTGTTATAGTCATTATTAATAATTAGCCATTAGATGTCAGGAAAGGCACTTTATCCATTCTTTGGCTGAAAAATGTTAGGGCATTGCTCATCAAGAACTTTCCAGACCAACTGGCATAGGTGATGATGTAGAAATAAGATTTGCGATTGATGAGATGCCGCCAGTACACTGGCATGATTTAGAGTAAAACTTCCTCATCTCATTTAAAAGAGTGGCTGGCATTTGTCCATTGATAGGAGAGGTGCCACACCCAAGTAATCTTACATTAAAGCCTTTCCCTTTGGTTACCTTCCTGTAATATAAGGAATTTTCTGGAAAGTTTTCAAATTCTATTTTTTGGGTGCATTTTCTACAATAGGCTTTTCAAAAGAAAGTTCAAATTTGTATGCCCCTATTTATTATCTGTGGATCATAAATCCGCTAAGCATGAATATATGAATGTCAAGGTATGGAATATAGTGACAATATCCTCAGTGTGTAGTGTTAATCATTGTTTTCTTAAAGACCACATGTTCAAAATAAGCTTCCTCAGCTCCCCATCTCCTCTGGGAATTTTTTACTTGAATCTGTATAGATTCTCTAGCAATAGGGAGCAGGACACTTTTAGTAACAATCTATTGATAATTATCTTAGATAGTTTAGAATAGAAGGGTAAGAATTGTAAACGCTCAATAATTCTCAGTTTGCTCCTTCAGAATTTGTAATTGTTCCCTTGGTACCTGACTGTAATCATCTTTGTTTAATCAGCCTTCCACTTCAAAGAAGTACAAATTTAATATATGTATTTTGGTAGGGTTTTTCAAGTTTCAAGTAAACAGATTGAGTTTTATTAACCTAATGCATTGAATTCCAACATTTTCCTTATAGGGTAATATAGTATAAAAAGTAGTAATTTAGATTATAACAGTTTGTGCTTGTTTATTAAATCAGTTTATTTCAACATCTTCCTTAGACATAGCATTTTTATTACTCTAGTTATAATTAGTGGTGGAGTCCTGTATCTGTGGAATTATTAAGTTGTAAAGTTCAGTTTACCCATAAGTGCAAGTTAAAGTCCATAATTTAAGTATTTTGATGTAAAAGTTGAGCATTACCAAAATAATCTTAAAATTGTATTAAATAATCAATAGCATTTAACTGCAATTTGTATAAAGAATATACAATGTAGCTAGTTTTTTCCTCGGGAAGATAGAAAAAAATCATTTTTCATTTGAATAACAGAAGAAATATCTAACCTATGTTCCAGCTACTATAGCTATGGATCCAGTTACTTCAAAACTTAGAAGTTTAGAACAACCACTTTATTATGTTCATGGATTCCATAGGTCAGGAATTTGAACAGTGCATTATGGGAGTGGCTATTCTCTACTACACTATGGAGCCTCAGCTAGGAAGACTAAAAGGCTAGAGGTAACTGGATAGCAGGGGCCTGGCACCATCTGGAGCCTTCTTCACTCACGTAGCTATTATGATGGCTGTGACCTGTGGACCAGAGAACTTACACATGGCCTCTCCAAGTGGTTTGGACTTCATAACAACATGGCAGCCTCAGGGAGTTGGAATATCTTATATAGCTGCTTAGAGCTTCTATAAGAAGTATTACAGCTATATTACCCTTCTGACCTGGCCTTGTCTTGCCTTTCTGATCTACTCAAGCAGAAACATCTTGCCCTTCTGATCTGTTCAAGCAGTGCCACTTCTGCTGCATTCTGTTCATTAATGTGAGTCACAAGTACCCAGATGCAAAAAAGAAAGACATAGACCCATTTCTCAATAGGAGCAATGTCAAAGAGACATTGTAACATAGTATGTGGATGAGAAATGCTTGTGCATCCAACTTTGGAAAACAAAATATGGCCAACTTGTGTTTGTTTTGTTGATTTTTAGATTTTTTTATCCTCTTAGACTAATTGTTTGCTTAACCAAGGCATATAATTGAATTCATTTATGTCCAGTGTAAGGTCTAAGGCATATTTATTTTGAAAGTAATAAAGTTTAAGCTTCAGGGTGTCTCATTTGCCCAAACCTCTTCACATACTGACATATATATATATATATATATATTTTTTTTTTTCTAACTTAGCAAAAGATATTTTAGCCACAACATTAGAGAATGCTGTCTCTTTCCAGTCTAACTTCCCCTATTGCCCCATCTCCTTTTATATTGTGATGTAGTGATTATGGGTTTTTTAGGGATCTGCCTAAGAAGTTAAGGGTTTTTACAGTTTTTTATTACATCAGTATAGTGCTAACTTATTACTAGCAAGGTTTTGCATACTGCTAAAAGTGGTATACTAGTAAACAATATTAAAATATCCAACTCTAAAGTGTATATAATAGATTAATTTTAGTGCATGGCAGAATTTGATGTCATTGTCTCTCCTTAAGTATCTTGATTATCTTCCTTCATCAAGTGGATTTATAATTCAATCCATATTTAAAGTAGCATTTACTGAATTATATTATTGTACTTTAGAAGATAGTTTCAAGAAATAAAAGTGTCATGCTTGTTATAAATCTTAATGTGGTAGTGCACATGGTAAAAAGAGCAAGCCATCTTCCCCAAACCATTACCCTATTCCTCAACCCCATTTCATTTTTCTTAAATCAAATGTGTTCAACTTATGATTTACTATTTTCCTGAACTTTCAGAGTTTTAATGATTCAGTTTTAGGGAAGGGACTACATAATTTTGACTTATGTTTAAATTGTGAAGGTTTTAAAAATTTAAATATAAAACTTGGTTTAGAAAAATCATCTTTCCCTTCAATAAACTTTTAAAATAGTGTTGATCTAGGAAAAAAAAAAAAAAGAGGTCCTGATTCTAATGCTAATGAAGTTAAAATTATACAACTGCTGCAGGGAATCAGGCTTTTGTTGAAGACAGAAAAATCTGTTCTCAGATATTTACAAGCCTTGCCACCGGTTAATACTTCACTATCTGAATCAAAATACTCTTCTTATTGTCCTGTACAACTCCACCTGTTTGTGATTTTGTAAAACTATATATATATATATAGTCTTATGATATGTAGTATTTATGCATTTAGTTGTGATTTATTTCCACTTTCAACATTTCACACCTAATTTTGAACTTGAAATTTTGTATTCCTTTTCCCAAAGGCAGCCAACACTATAGTATTAGCTTCATTTTCCAAGTTACCTGGATACTTTCCTTATTGCTATTTATCCCTTCAAAGTGAAAAGGCCACATACTTTTACTTAAAGTCCATGATTCAAGTTATTTTTGCTAATTTGGTCTGCCTTCTCACAATTAATATGATTTTATTATGCAATTGATGTTTCCTTGGACCCCTGACTAATTTCCTGGCTATATGCCAATTCTTATTTCTAAATCTTTTATGATAGACTAAAACCTCTTATGGTGTGTTCTAAGCCACCTGAGACAGGGAATATCTTTTGATGACTAGGAAACACTGTGCCTATAATATGGCAGGCATTCATATGGCAGGCATATTATCATATGGAAATGAAAACCCTATTTTACTGAGCACTTTGAAGCTCAAGTTCCATAGACTAATATCTACAAGTCTCATAGATTAATAAAAGATTATTTATTATTTTCTATATTGGGTTTGAAACCTCAGCCCTCACTCCAATCTCACACTAGAGGAATGGCCTTAATATATATGTTTTAGTTTCCTGGGCTGCTCAAGCAAATACCATGAAGTGGGTTGGGTTTAACAATGGGAATTTATTCATTCACAATTTGAGGCTGAAAAAAAGTCCAAATGAAGGCATCATTGAGGTGATGCTTTCTGCCCAAGGACTGTGGTGCTCTGTGGCTGGCTGCTGGCGATCTTTGGTCCTTAGTTCCTCTGTCACATGGCACACATGGTGACTTCTCCTGGTTTCTCCATTCTCTCCTGGGTTCCATTGAATTTCAGCTTCTGGCTGCTGCCTGTGGCTTTCTGTGTCTTAGTTTCATTCTGTTTATAAAGGACTACGCTAAAGGATTAAGCCCCATTCTGATTGATGTAGGCCATACTTTAACTTAACTAGGATCCTAATTACAATGGTTTCATACCCACAGGTATAGATTAAGAATAAGAACATGTTTTTCTGGGATACATCTCTCCAAACCACCACACTCCACCCTCTAGACCCCAAAAAGACATGTTCTTTCTACAAAATACATTCATTCCATCATAACTCCAAAAGCCTTAATTCATTTCAGTAACAATACTAAGTACAAAGTCTCATCATAATAGGTTATATGTGTGGTCTTTCCTACTGTCTGTGGACCTGGGAAACCTAGAGGACAAGTTGTCTGATTCCAACATACAGGGGACGGACAGGCATAGGATAGATATTCCCATGCAAGATGGGAGAAATTTGAAGGAAAACACAGTTTACAGGTCCCAACAATTCAGGAACCCAGCAGGGCAAACTCCATTAGATTTCAAGATCTGAGACTCATCTGTAGATCAATATTTTGTCCTCCAGGCCTGATGAAGCAGCAGTTCCACCTCTTCCAAGTCTTTGTGCTGTAACTATGCTCTCTCTAAACCCCAGGGCATACACCCCAGACTCTCCAAGCACTGGAGTAGCAGCCAGACTTTCCACAAATTCCAGGGTACAAGCCCCACCATCTCTGGGCTTTAGGGTGTCAACACTCTCCCTGAACAATGGAGTGGAAGACCTGTCCCGTCTAAGGACCAGGGTAGACCAACTTTTCAGACACATGGTGGGTCCACTCTCTTGGCCCAAGGAGATATCTCCCATCAGGACTCAGCTTCAATGGTTCTGCCCTTGAAGTGATTCTTCCTTCAAGTTGCCCCTTCTCTGTCCTTTTCTGTCCAGACTGGTAGTGGTTCTGCTCATACAAATTTCACATAAACCTTTCTTTTCAGATTGTTTTTTTATAGTGTATAAAAATACAATAGATTTTTGCATGTTGACTTGTATCCTATAATTTTGCTGAATAAGTTCAATAGCTCTAATAAATTTTTTTCAATTTTTCAGGGTATTTCCTATATTAGGTCATGTCATCAGTGCATAGAGAGAACATTATTTCTTCTTTTCCAATATGTATGCATTCTATTTTTTTTTTTTCTGGCTTAATTGCTCTGGCTAGAACTTATAGTGCAATGCTGAACAGAAATGGCAAGATCAGGTATCATTTTCTTATTCCTGGTTGTAGGTAGAAATCTTTCAATTTTTCACAACTGAGCATGATATCATGATATCTGCTGTGGGTTTTTTAAATATGGCCTTGATCACATGGAGGAAGTTTCCCTCAATTCCTAATCTTTTGAGTGTTTAATTGCTATTTGATTAGTGACTGTTTTAGTTTCCCAGCTGTGATAACAAATACCACACAATGGATTGGCCTAACAAAAGGAATTTATAGGCTCATGGTTTCATATGCTAGAAGGCTTGCTTCCTCTGTGGGTTGGTAACATTTTGATTGGCTGTAAACCCATGGGTTCCTTGGCTTTTCTGTCACATGGCAATGTCATTTCTTTTTTATTCTCAATTCTGTTAATTTCACACTTCTCCTCCATGTGGCTTTCATTCCATCAATCCCCAGGAATAGGATTAAGGACCAAACTCATTCAGTTGGGTCACACTTTATCTCAAAAAACATCTTCAAAATGTCTTTTTAAAGTGGGTCTATACCCACAGTAATGGATTAAGGTAAAGACTATATATTTTTTTCCTGGGGTACTTAATTCAATCCACTACAGTGACCTTATGGGATTAATTCTATCAAGTCTATTTTTCCTCCAGTGTGTGGTCACTAGGGATTGGGCTCAATTATCTGAGTAGTCAGCTAATGATTGTTAAGAGATTTTCTTTTGTGCTTTGGACTAGTAAATCTTTCATCACTTGTTGAGTAGCTTTATGTGTGTGTGCATTGGGACATGTTTTCTTTGCTAAGGCAATTTATAAATCTGCCTAAATGTTCTCTTTATGCTTGTTCAGAGTTTCTAGGTAAGACAGGGTTCAGAGTTTGTGGCATTCTCAGGTCTTTCCTGGGCAAAGGATCTCAAAGGATATACCATAACTTTTCAAATCCCTGAAGACATCTAATTCTTCAGATCTTCCTTTGATGTTTTTAGCCAGGTACTTGCTTTCCCCAATGGGTATTGCAGAAGTAGGCAGCTGTGATGTTAAAAATTACAGTTCGCTTTTTTTTTTTTTTCTGTAGACCAATGCCCTGGGAATAGAGCTATTTGCACAAAGTGAGTTTCTGTCAAGCAAAATAATGGCAACACTTTTAGAATGGAAATTTTTCATGGAGTTGCCAGACAGTTCAAATACTATCAGCGCTGGGGGTTTCAACATCCTTAGAATTCCAAACCCAGTTTATACCCTCAAGTGGTTGCAAGGTTGCTGCTTTATACAACTTCCATTGTTGCAGAGCTGCTGTTTTTCAAGGCTACTGCATAACTTCAGAGAGGGGTATGGGTCAAGTGAAAACACCATGCACCTTGCTTTTCTCACTGAAGTTCAGCAGTTTTTTATAGGGTAAATGCTCCTCAGATTGTTTTAAATCTCTGATTGCTTTCTAGAGTTTTGTAAAAGTTGATTTTGAAAATTTTTGTTGGTGCTTACTTTGCTTTGTAGGAGGGATGGACTCACAGAGGTATTCACTCCAATGTTAAAAAAGTTCCTCATATTTCTCTTTTCCTTCATCAAAAAATGGGATCACTTATTGGGATAATAAGGGATTAACACACAGATCTATATATTTTCATCGTATGGGCAGCAAGACTTTTGAGAAATCATTAGTAGATATTTCTTAAAATTTGTATTATTATGATATATAATTTCTTGTAAGTTTATGTGGTGATAAAATTTTAAAGAGACACTGTGTCTTTTTCCATTGCAGGATGTTAAAATTTCCCACTGGAAATGAGAAACAGTGAACATGGCGTCTAATCCCATGGTCCACAGATTATATCTTGACCAGTATTTTAGAGTGCTGTCCTGTGAGAGTTAAAGTCTCCTAGAGCCCACTCCAGACCTACTAATTCTGACTTTCTGGTGTTGATGGCTTAACATCTGCATTGTAACAAGCTCTTCTAATTGCGTGTAATGTACAGTGACCTATGAAAAACACTTTTCTTAGCATATACCCCCTCCATACTACTTCAGTTCTCTATGAGATTCAATCAGGAGGAATACATGTGTGTTCCAGGAGGAAGGGTGTTGGTAGGGGTGGAGTATTTAAGTAGCAGAGAGTAATAGAAAAGGTTGACCAGTGGTGGCAATTGAAGAAATGAATGTGAATATGTTATATGAACACATTTAGCTGCTTCATGGCACTGTTGAGGAAAAGCAATTGCTCTTTTAAACATTTCCAGCTAAGAATCTGTGCAATGAAAATTCAAGTTAATGATGATAGTTGCTCTGCAGCTGCAAAGTCATTTTTTCTGGTTTGTGGTGCTGACTCCCCAACTAAAATGCCCAAAGAATGCTTCCCAGAGACACAGGCAGTTCATACAATTGTTTATTGTAAGAAGGTTGCCAACAGAGAGGTTTTCCAGGGCAACTGGGTGTTGTAATAACAGTTTATCTAGGCAAAGAGCAAAGAAGGTGCATAGAGGGAAAGTAAATCGTAAGATTTGGGAGATATATTTATTCTTTCTGAAGTTCTTTCTCATGGTCTGTGCACAAAGAGTCTCAACAGTCAGAAGAATGAGTTCTAACCAGCTCTGTCAATCTTGAGTACTGGTCAAGCTCTATGCCTCAAATGCTCCCTGTTCCTAGAAGATTGATGATGGATTAGATATTATTCCATTCCCACAGGAATGAAGAAGACACAAGTAATAAACAGCGAAACAAGGTTTGCACCAGAAAAACTCTTTACCCTACAGCAATATAAATGTATAAATAAATAAATAAATGAATAAATAAATAAATAACATTCTCTTGATTTAATTAAGGAGAAAAAAGCAGGAAAGAAAAATATAGTAATTTTTCCTTGTGTTGTCAAGACATTCATGTAATATGAATCTTTTAGAACCAAAATAGAAATTAGTGGAGTGATATATATGGCTGTTTTATATTGCTTATGCTTAATTAAGCCAATTATACTTAGATGTTAATTAATATTCACTTTGTTTTACAATATTTCACCAATACAGTTCTTAAAATAAGCAGCAATATGCAAATGCATCATTACTAGCATCATCACCTTATCCTTTATTCCATTTCCAAATCCAAGGATGCAAAATCAGAAATAAATTTGTATCAAGACATGCAGTTTATTCTATCATGCTATAAAGATCAAGATTTGGAAATGACTGATATTTACACTGAAAATGGAATCATAGACTTCACCTTGAATAGGAGAATCTGAAACTGGAAGATATGGATCAATGGTGTTTGTGAAATATATACCAAAAATAACTTTTTGGACAGTTTGTTTTCAGTGACTCAGATTTGATATCAATGCTCCCAGTGGCCTATCAGTGTTTTAAAATCCCATGTGTTTTTCCACATTAAATATATTATGCTGGTCTTAGCTGATCAATATTAAATATCTAATTCATATGTGTGTCAAGTGAATGTATCAGTATCACCCCTGGGGAAAATGTAATACGTGCGAACTTTTAAAGGAAAAATAAAATAAAATTAAGAAAGAGGCAAATTTGTTTTGCAGTTTTGTTTCCAGTTTGGGAAAAATCACTGGCAATGGAACATTTAAAAATAAGACTTACTGTATGCTGATTTGCATCTGACTTCTATTTTTACTGTTTTATGATTCCACATTAGTTGGCTCTATTGGGCCCTACTATTGAGGGGATGAAGCCATGTCATTAAAATTGGTCATCAATATATCTAAAAGCAGTAAATTATATCAAACGCTAGTAACAATTGAACTGCATTTCTGCTTTTTGAAGCCATATATCTGTTGACATACATTCTATACTTTCAGTACAGCTATTGATGGTTAGGAGGCTTTATGGACCCCAGAAAGTATGATCTTAAAGTTACTCCTCTCCTGAGGGTGTGGATCCATTATAAGTAGGATTGTAAGTTAAGATGTGTCCCACCTCATTCAAGGTGGGCCTTAATCCTCTTATTGGTGTCATAACTCTATAAGAGAATGAAACTCAGAGAAAAAGACACAGATGCTGAGAGAAGTCACACAGAGAGAAGCCATGGACACCAGAAGCTGGAAACAACCTAAGATGAAAGAGAAGGGAGAGACAAGCATACACTGCTGTGTGACTTGCCATGTGGCAGAATCCAGGATCTCAGGCAGCCGGTCTTCACAGAGAAGGTAATGTATTTATGATGCCATGATTCAGATATTTTCATGGCCTCAGAACTGCAAGCTGGTAGACTAATAAATTCCCATTTTTAAAAGCCAGCCCATTTTTGGTGTATTGCATTATAGCAGCATTAGCAAACTGAAATACTACTCTGCAGATTATTCCCACATCAACTCAACTACTTTGCATTTGATATTTTTCCAAAAACACAACCATTTTGGGTACTATTTTCTTGACATAATATCTTTGTTCTCTAAACAACATTGACTATAAATTAACATATTATCTTTGATTTTATTTGATCAGTGTGAATCCAGTGGGATTATTACTTCAGTTAAAATAAGCCCTAGCTTTATATTCTTACTGTACAATTATATTATACATGATAATTACATTATATTATATTATTATAATAGTACAAGTTTTTGTGCATTATTTGACATTTAGCAAAGTAAATCCAAAATTATTTTGCATATTAATATTGAACCATTTGTATACTTTTCTGTTCAGCCTAAATGCAGCTTCACCTCTAAACAATATCATCATGTTGCTTTTACTTTATTACCTGGATCCAAGTGATTCTTCAGTCTTGATACCTTCATTCCTTCCAATTTGCTTACTATTCCTGCTTTGTAATGTTTGTATGTTTTGTAAACTAGTCTCTCTTTAACTTCACCCAAACACTGATGACATCATAATAGAGACTAGTTGTACATAGTTCAAAGTCACATCATTAATGTTGATGAGTTAATTACTTAAAAGCCACTCAGAAAAGGCAAAACAGTGACCCATACCTGTATATATTCTGGAAATAGACTAACGTCAAACACCCAGTGAAAGAAAAGACTGGAGAAATTAGAAGAAGTATAAGAATAGACAAAAAATATTTCATTTCATACAGGAGAGTTAATAAATCTTGTCAAATGCTAAGGAAAGGAGATGAAAACACATCCTCTGTAATTGGCAGTTTCTTATTATTTGATAGAGTCTTTTTTTTTTGTTAAAGAAAAATAAGAAAATAACATTTGGAACATTTTTCATATAAATGCATTGAATAATAAACCCAAAATGTGAAGATTAAAAAATACCTTATTACAAGTGAAGATGAGTTAGATAAATCATGAAAATTTCCATGAATACAAATTCATTTGATGAACTTAAAAGGAACCAACGTCACTAAGTGGTAACAGCTTCCCAAGTTGTCAATATTTGAAGACATTTTGAATGAGGTTAATTAGACCTATTAGAGCAAATTTAGAAAGCAGAAAACATGGTTCAAAGTATGACATGTCTAAAGCCCCAAATCTCAGAATAACTGAATTGCCTTTACAAAGCCTTGTTTCTGTCCCTAAGTTTTACATTGGAAAGGTTATAATGTTATCATTTAAGGGTTTACTATTTTGGTCCTTCCATTGAAATGTTAAGTGACACTACTATATGTACCTCCATATTAATAAAGTTTTGAGTTAACATTGAGATGACTTTCAATTATTGACAATTCATTATTAACAATTTATTAACAATTGATTTAAAACTTCTCTGAGGAGGAAAATCATGAGTCTAAAAACATGGGTCAGATTCATTCATTGAACATTTATCTAGCTCCTTTGGAACCATAAACCAATTGAAATCTTTGCAGCAGCTGAGTGTGTTTGTGTGGCTCTGTCTCTCTGTGTATATGTGGGGGAGTGTCTTGGTGACTGTGTATGTGATATTCTGAGAAAGAAAGAGAGAAAAGGGACTGGAAAATTTTGAGGGAAGAGAAGAGAATCAAAGGGGGGTTGAAAGTAGTACATTCTAAAGAGTCAGAAGTTTTCCTGTTCGCAGTTTTATGCAAACTCACATTCATTCTTTAATGTGCATGGTTGGGGAAAGGGAACTAACAGCTGAGGATTTTAGAGTTGTAATAAAAACTACGGTCCTGAAATTTTATTTAAGCATCCCCCTCTAGGAAACATATCAATAAATTAAAAAGCAAATCACATATTCCTATAAAGCATTTCTGATATATGTAATATAATGATAACTTACAAATTTTACAAAATTAAAAAGGAATACATAAGAAAAAAATGAGTAGCTCTTCAAAAATCTTTTATATGGTTAACTTCATGTGATGTTGCAACTTTTTTATCTTAACATTTAATCCTTTTATTTTTGCATGAAGGATTTTGCCACACATAAGCCCTAATTTTTGAAGGCACTGGGAAGATATAGAATAATTATAAGATGAAGGTCCATTGGTCTGGTAATCTACCTTATCACTAATTGGATACACATACTTGAGTATTAACAGAATGTTTTTACTTTGAAAATATTGTAATGAACCTGTGTGCTTGAACCAGGCTTTAAAAGTTAATTGAAGATGTTATTTAATAAAGAAAATTAACAAAACAATCACAGAAATGAAGGGATTCTTTTTCTGGTAATTGCATTCCATAAGGCTTTCTTTACTTCCTTATTCCTGAGGCTATAAATCAGGGGATTCAACATGGGGATCACCACTGTGTAGAATACAGAAGCCACTTTGTCCTGATTCAGGGAGTAACTGGAACTGGGTCTCAGATATGTATAGATAGAGGTGGCATAGAACAGAATTATAGCTGTCAAGTGGGAGGCACAAGTTGAGAATGATTTACGCCGCCCCTCCCCTGAATGCATACGAAAGATGGAGACAAGAATATAGGAGTAGGAGGTAAGAATGATCAGCAGAGCCCCGACCATATTCACACCTGCAAAAGTGGAAAAGATGCTTTCATTCATCCTGGTGTCAGAACAAGAGAGCTTAAAAATTGGGGGGCTGTCACAGAAGAAGTGATGGATAACATTGGAACCGCAGAATGGCAAGCTGCTTACATAACTGGTGTTAACCATGGAGTTCAACAATCCTGCTGCAAAGGCCCCAGCTGCCATCTTCACGCATACTGTCCTGGACATGACTAAGGGATAACGCAGTGGGTTGCATATGGCCACATAACGGTCATAGGCCATTAACCCAAAGAGGATGCATTCAGTTGTTGCCAAGGCAATGAAGAAGTACATCTGCAGGAAGCAGCCAGCAAAGGAGATAGTTTTCTGCTCAGATAATAAATCTACCAGCATCTTTGGGGTGATGGTGGATGAATAACAAACGTCCACAAAGGACAAGTTAGCCAGGAAAAAATACATGGGTATGTGAAGTCTGGAATCAATTCTGATTAGGAGAATCATCCCAACGTTACCCAGAACTGTAAGTGTGTAAATCAGAAAAAATAGCAAAAAGAGAATAAACTGTTCCTCCATGGATTCTGCCAATCCCATCAGGATGAACTCAGTCAGAGAGGTATCATTTTTTCTAGCCATTTATTGTTTATAAATTTTGTTTAAACTCTGTATTAAGTGTAAACTTTTCCCTCTCCCAAACCTTAGAAGTTTAAGTAAAAAGGTTAATAACGTTATATACACATGGGTAGAAAAACCTCAAAGATTAACATAGCATAATTAACTGAGTGACTACAGCAAGATGAAATGTAAACGACAAACAAATTACGCATTTGATTTAACAAAAAACGTCTATATTGAATATGAGCTGTGGGCCTCTTCAATCACTGGTATAAGTCGGCAGACTCTACTTTGGTTTCTGCAAATGTAACATAACATTTCTTTCTTCTTTCTATACCAGTCCGCATCCAAAATGCAAAGGACAGAAATATTCTTGCTGAAATCTTTCCCATTCTCTGAAAATGCACATGGATTTAACTCCAGTATATTATTTTTTTCTATTCCCGAAAATACTTCTGTAAAATTTTCAACTCCAAAATTCATTCACTGTCCCTGGAAATGTCTCATGCAAAAACTCAAGTCACAAAGCTAATGAAAATTTCAGTTAAACCATATTTTGATGTTTATCTTGAAAACCAATTTTTTAAATTGATTTAAATAGAATCAAACAATTGTTCTAGTTACAAAGCTGATACACTTATAAATTAACACCATGGAATAGAAGACTTAGCATCTGTCCAATCAGTAAATAAAAGCTCCAAATATTTGTATCCTTTTTCCCATATAGATTATTACCTCTGTAGTCTATTGTTTTCCCTTTTATCAGAAGTTCTCAACTGGAGACTAAAATAATGAAAATAAATTTCATCTTTGCAATGGACCCACTGTAAAGTTGAATTATGTATTTATAAATTTTGAGATACTGTTTGAGTAAATACATGTTGCAGCACTTTTGTATTGTTGTCCTTCAAGAGGGTTGGGCAACTGGGGGAGTCAGATATAGGGACTAATTGTAGAGTCAATTCTCTAAAGACAAGAACTCAAAAGAAAAGAGTCCCCAAAGAAAAGAAAAGATGACACTGAGGAAATGCAAATATATTTCAAACTGATGTAATCAGACATGTAGTGTTAGAATCAAGGTGCTTTCTATTTGTTAGGTTAATTTTAAAGTCTTTCACTAAAGCTAGGTTAAATAATTTTATTTGGATATACACATTGTCTCTCTCTGTAATTTTGGGTTATTCCAAAAGCATGCATTGCCCAATACCAAATTCTCATTCTTCCCCTTATTCAGTCTGTGTGTGTGTGTGAGAGAGAGAGAGAGAGAGACTGTGCCCTTCCATTTGTCTGTGTAAATTTAACCACCAATTTTGGTTTGTTCCTGAGGAAATTAATGAGGAAGCAAAATTACCCAGTATCCTTTGTGGCAATATTAAAAAATTACTGTATTCTGAGTAAATAGGAAAATAGTTAAAAAAAACCTTAATTCTTTTTTTAATTTTAAACTTTTGTTTGTTTCCAATTATTACCTGTGATTCTGGTCTTAGACATATCAGGATGAACCTACAGATTTTTCTGGATCTAAATCCATGAGTAAAACAAAGTGAAACAAACCAGATTGAGTGTTCATATGCAAGGACAATCTATTTCTATGGAGAACTCACAATGCATCAGATATTATATTAACATATTTTCATTTAAATTCTCAATTAAAATGCCACATTATTCCTTGAGGTTGACATTATCATCTTTTTCACTTTGCACTTCAGAAAATCAAGGCTGGATGGTGTTAAATGTCTTTCCAAAAGACATACTGCTAAGAAATGGAGGAATCAATACTTAGCTACTTACTAATTCTTGCCCAGCTCTATCTTTCTTTTCTTGTTACTTTTTATTTTGGAATATGTTTAGATTTACAGAAAAGTTGCAAAGATATTGCAGAGATTTTCCATATACTTGCTGTGCTGGTTTGGAGCTGTTATGTATCCCAGAAAAGCCATGTTCTTTTGATCTATTCTTGTGGGAGCAGACCTATTGCGGGTGGGGAATTTTGATTAGGTTGTTTTCATGGAGATGTGATCCAGCCCATTCTAGTTGGTCTTAATCCCCTTGTTGGGATCCTTTGTGAGAGGATAAAAGGCAGATGAAACTCAGCACAGGGAGACATTTTGGAGAGACAGTCTGGAGACTGCCATTGAAACCAGAACCAGGAGAGAAGCCAAGAGATGAAATCCAGAGTTTGCCCCACAGAAGCTAAGAGAGGACCCACAGACACTTAGAAAGAAAACACCCTGGGAGAAGCAGGAAGGACCCACAGGAGCTGAGAGAGAAAGCCATTGAAACCAGAACCCAGCAGAGAAGGACCAGCAGATGTCACCATGTACCTTCCCATGTGACAGAGGAACCCAGGATGCCAGCAGCTTTTCCTTCAAGAAGGTATCTTCCTCTCAGTGCCTTAATTTGGACATTTTCACAACATTAGAATTGTAACTTGTAACTTAATAAATTCCCATTGTTAAAAGCCAATCCCTTTCTGGTATATTGCATTCTGGCAACTTTAATAAACCATTCAGTTTCTTCCCCATTCAATTTCTCCTAATGTTGGCAATCTTATATTACCATTCCATACTTGTCAAAACTGAAAAAATGAACATAGTTTCAAACTATTAATTGCAGACTTTATTCAAGTTTCATACTATTGTTCTTTCTTTGTTCCAGAATCCAATCCAGGATCCCACATTGCATTTACAATCTTTTTTCTATTGAAAAAATTTAATGACCTTACATTTTCTTTTGAGTATAGCTTTCATCAAATCACATAGGTTTTAATATGTATTGATTTAATTTTTGAATTTTTTTCTAAGTAGTCTGAAATTTGGGTTGTTTTAATCTTTAATTTTATAATTAGATTAATTGTAGGGCACATAAAAATCATGTAAAATTATATTGTTCCCATATATTTACCCCCCCATTATCACTTTGCATTAGTTATGTACCTTTGTTACAATTGATAAAAGAATACTATAATTGTGCTATTAAATATAGCCCATAGTTTACATTAGTGTACTTTTCCCATATACCACCCTATTATCAATACCTTGCATTAGTATGGTACATTTGTTGTAATGCTTTAAAAAATATTTTTGTAATTGTACTATTAACTGTATGCCACCATTTACAATAGGGTTCACTGTGCTGTACAGTTCGATGGTTTATCGCTTCATTTTTATTCTGGTAGCATACATATGACCTAAAATTTCCCCCTTTAACCATATATATAAAACCACATACATAATTCAGTGCTGTTAATTACACTCACAATGTATTGTAACCATCACTGCCATCCATTCTGAAAACAACAATCAACCTAAACAGAAATTATGTATAAATTAAATATTATTTCCCCATTGCCTATCCCTAACCCAGACCCAGGAAAAATACATGCTAGATTCAAATGCTATAAATTTCCTTATCCTAATTATTTCCTATCAGTGAGATCATACAGTATTGGTCCTTTGGTGTCTGGCTTATTTCCTCAATATAATGTTTTCAGAGTTCATCCATGTTGTTGTATGAACAAAAACTTCATTCCTACTTAATGCTGAATAATATTCCATTGTATGTATATACCATTTTATTTATCCATTCATTGGTTGATGGACACTTGGGTTGTTTCCATCTTTTTGGGGTGAGTATAATGCCACTAAGAACAGTGATGGATTGTTCAAGTCCCTGCTTCCAATACCTTCGGGTATATACCTAGCAGAGAGATTGCCAGGTCCTAATTCTATAATTAGCCTTCTGAGGAACTGTCAAACTATCTTTCACTGTGGCTGCACCATTTTACATTTCCAACAGTGAATGAGTATTCTTATTTCTCCACATCCTCTCCAACACTTGTAATTTTGGATTTTTAATAGTAGCCATTTTAGTGAGTGTGAAATGCTATCTCTGTGTGTCTCAATTTGCATTTCTCTAATAGCTAGTGATCTTGAGAATCTTTTCATTTGCTTTTTATCCATTTGTATATCCTCTTTGAAGAAATGCCTTTTCAAGTCTTTTATTCATTTTTAAATTTAGTTGTCTTTTTGTTGTGAAATATGATTTCTTTGTATATTTGAGATTTTAAGTCCTTACTGGATATGTCTTTTCTAAGTATTTTCTCCCACTGAGTAGGTTGCCTTTTCACTTTCTTGATAAAGTCCTTTGATGTATGGAATTTTTTAATTTAGATTAAGTCTCATTTATCTGTTTTTTTCTTTTGTTGATTGTGCTTTGGGTATAAAATCTAATAAACCATTTCCTAAAAGAAGATCCTAAAGGTTCTTCCCTACATTTTCTTCTAGGAGTTTTATAGTCCTGGTTTTTATATTTAAATCTTTGATCCATTTTAAGTTAATTTTTGTGTATTGTGTGAGAGGGATCCTCCTTCATTCTTTTGCATATGGCTAACCAGTTCTCCCAGCACAATTTGTTAAGGAAACTATTTTTTCCAATTGAGTATACTTGGAAGCCCTTTCTAAAATAAATCCCATTAATGTGATGATCTATTTCTGAACTATCAATTCAATTCCATTATTCTATATATCAATCCTTATGCCAGATCTTGCTGTTTTGACCACTGTAGCTTTGTAATAATTTTTTAAGCCAGGAATGTGGGTCCCCCAAATTCATCTAATTTTTCAAGATGAATTTAGCTATTTGGGACCCCTTAACCTTCAAAATAAATTTGATGATTGACTTTTCCATTTCTGCAAAGTAGGCTGTTGGAATACTGATTGGGATTGCATTGACTCTGTATATTGTTTTGGGCAGAATGGCCATCATAACAATATTTAGTCTTCCAATCCATAACCATGGAATGTCCTTCCATGTATTTAGTTCTTTGATTAATTTCAGCAAAGTTTTGTAGTTTTCCCTGCATAAGTCTTTTACATCAGTTAAATTTATTCCTAGATATTTTATTCTTGTTATTGCTATTGCAAATGGAATTTTTTTTTCTTGATTTCCTCATCCAATTGCTCATTATAAGGATATAGAAGCACCGTGATTATTGTGTGTTGATCTTGTACCCCACCTTTTGCTGAATGTGTTATCATCTCTAGTTTTGTTGCAGATTTTGGAGGGATCTTCTATATGTAGGATCATGTCATCTAAAATTAATGAAAGGTTTACTTCTTCCTTTCCAATTTTTTTCTTTTTTTGCCTAACTGCCATGGCTAGAAATTTCAGTATAATGGTGAATAATAGTGGTAACAGTGGACATCATTTTGTTCCGTATCTTATAAGGAAAACTTTGTCTTTCACTATTGAGTATATATGTCCTTTATCATGTAGAAGAAATGTCCTTTTATTCCTATTTTATTCCTATTTTATTCCTATTTTTCTCAGTGTTTTCA
This sequence comes from Choloepus didactylus, assembly GCF_015220235.1. NCBI lineage: Eukaryota > Metazoa > Chordata > Mammalia > Pilosa > Megalonychidae > Choloepus > Choloepus didactylus. Next base: position 7,700,206 of record NC_051327.1, on the reverse strand, counting down.
TCAATAAAGGGAGCTGGATTTTTTCAAATGTCTTTTCTGCACCAAATAAGATGAACATGTTTTGTTTTGTTTTTTGTTTTTTTTTTTTTCTCTTTGTTTTCTTAATATGATGTATTACCTTAATTTATTTTCTTATGTTGAACCACCATTGCATACCTGGGTTAAAACCCACTTGATCATGGTGTACAATTCTTTTAATGTGCTGTTAGATTCAATTTGCAAGTATTTTGCTGAGGATTTTTCCATCTATATTCATTAGAGAAATTGCTCTGTAGTTTTTTTTTCTTGTAGTATTTTTCTTTGGCTTTGCTGTTATGGTGATGCTGGACTCATAGAATGAGTTAGGTAGTGCACCCACCTGTTCAGTATTTTGGAAGATTTTGAGCTAGATTGGAGTTAATTCTTCCAGGAATATTTGGTAGAATTCACCTGTGAAGACATCTGGTCCTGAATTTCTTTTTTGGGAGGTTTTTGATGGATGATTCAATCTCTGTTCTTGTAAAAGTTCAGTTAAGGTCTTGATTTCTTCTACAGATAGTGTAAGTAGTTCATGTATTTCTAGGAATTTGTCCATTTCATCTAAGTTGTCTAATTTGTCAGCATAAAGTTGTTAATAGTATCCTGGTATGAACATTTTTTTTTTTTATTTCTGTGGGTTCAGTAGTAATTTCCCCCATCATTCCTGATTTTATTTCCATCTTCTCTCTTTTTTTCTTTTTCAGTCTTGTTAAGGTTTTGTCAATTTTAATGATTTTTTCAAAGAACCACCTCTGGCTTTTTTAATTCCCTCTTTTTTTTTTATTTTTAATTCTCAGTTGCATTGATTTCTGCTCTAATCTTTGATATTTCCTTCGGCTTTCTTTGGGATTAGTTTGCTGCTAATGTGCTCCAGATGTGCAGTTAGGTATTTGATTTATCTCTTTCTTCCTTTTTAGTACACTTAGGGCTATAAATTTCCTTCTCAGCACTGCCTTTTGTTGAATCCTATAAGTTTTGAATGCTGTGTTCTTGTTTTCTTTCATCTCCAGAGCTTTACTGGTTTCCACTGTATTTTTTTCCTTGATTCACTGATTGTTAAAGAGTGTATTATTCAATTCCCTTATATTTGTGGATTTTCCGGTTCTCTGCCTGTAATTGATTTCCAGGTTCATTGCATTATTGTCCAAAAAGATGATTTTTCTAATTTCAATCTTTCTAAATTTGTTGCATTTTTTTTTTTTTGACCCAATCTGTGATCTATCCAGGAGAATGATCCATGAGTACTTGAGAGGAATGTATATACTGTTGTTTGGCATACAATGTTCTGTATATGTCTATTAGGTGGGGTTCAATTATTGTATCATTCAAGTTCTCTCTTTCTTTATTGATCTTCTGTCTATATACTCTAACTATATATGACAGTGGTATATTGAGATCTCCAACTATTGTTGAAGATGTTTCTATTTGTCCCTTCAGTTTCACCAGTGTTTGTCTCATGTACTTTGGGGCACCATGGTTAGGTGCATAAATATTTATAATTGTTCTTCTTTCTTGGTGGATTGACCCTCTTATTAATATATAGTGTCATTCTTTGTCTCTTACAACTGTTTTTGACTAAAAGTCTATTTTATCTGATATGACCTCAGCAGCTCCAGCTCTTTCTTGGTTGCTTTCCGCATGGAATCTCTTTTTCCAACTTTCACTTTTAACCAATTTGTGTCTTCTGGTCTAAGGTAATTATCTTGTAAGAAGCATAGTATTGGATCATGCTTTTTTAAATCCATTCTGCCAATATGTGTCTTTTTTTCTGGGGAATTCAATCCATCAACATTGAGTACTATTATTGTAAAGGCAGTATTTACTTCAGTCATTATGTCCCTTTGTTTTTATATGTCATATTTTTTTGGTCTCTCTTTTCCTTTATTGCCATGTCCTTTCCTGCATAGTTGATCTTCTGTGATGTATCTAAATGATCCTTTTCTCATTTCTGTCTCTATTTTTTTAAATACATTTTTGTGGTTATCCTGGGGTTTATATTCCACAACCTACATCTATAACCTACTAATTGGAAGAGATAACCAACTTAGGTTCAATAGCATACACATTCTCTGCTACCATATCCCTCTGTTTCCCCTCTTCATGTGATTTTGTCCCACTTTACCTCTTTATATTTTGCATATGCATTATCAGGATATGCATTACCATATCATTCCATTATCAGGAAATATGCCTTTTTCTCAACCAATTGCGTTGCATTTTGACTTGTATAGGAATTAAAGAGTTGAGTTGTATGTTGAGAATACACACAATGAATTTTTAATTTCTAAAGCATCTGAAGTGATGTCCTCTCTTTCATTCCCAACAAGCTGTGACTCATTTCTTTTGTTCAGTGATTGGTTTGCTTAGTGGTTTAATAATTTTATTGATATTTGCAAAGAACCTGCTTTTGGCTTGTTTTATTTTTTCCTACTAGATCTGCTTTATAATTCTCCTGTTTTTTTTTCCAATTACTTAGAAAGCCCTTTATATACTGATTAGTCCCATTTACAAAATTATTTAATTAAAAATCTTCAAATATTTTAAATGTAAGATCTGAAATTTATATTTTATTTTATATTGTCAATTGTCTGCATTAACAAATAAAAAATAACAAAACAAATAACTCATATAAGTGTAATAAACTAAATATATCAAGAGAAATAAATTCAAGAGCTATAAAATGGTACAATATTAATAGCTTAGATTTCAACATATTTGCAAGTAAAAATTTATCATTTATATGAAGTGTGCTAGCAAGGCTCTTACTCTAATTAATCAAATTCTATTAAATATTACATGTACATATAATACCAAGTGCATATAGATTCCTCTTTAACAAACACACCAACTTAGTAATATGGTCATGAATTTCTTTATATTCTATGGGTTTTTCAATTCTTTCAAATATTTAAAATAACTCCAGACAGACAGGATTCTCTGATTATTACTCATAAGCTCTCTCATGGTTGCCTAAGAAACCAGAAGCTTTTTCTCCCCACCCCTCTTCTCCACTAGAGGGGCTGAAACTTTTCTCTGTCTCCAAGGACTTAGGTTCTGGACAACTAATATTAATGCTCTCTCCTAAATTGCTAAAATCCAAATTCAGACTTTGGCTCCTGAGTTTGTGATATTTGTCATTTACTTATAAGGTTACACACACAGACACACACACACAGACACACACACACACACACACACACAGTTCTCATAAAATAAGAGAACAGAGGAGGTTCTTCAACATCCACCACATGTTGAACAGTTTGTCCATGACTCTATGGAACAATGAGGAAGTGAGAAGAATGTGTCTCCTCTTGAAGACTTTTGTCTTAAAAGCTTACCCCCAAATCCTGATCCTTAACTCCAGATAGTGATGTGGTGTTTGCCTTCACCATTCCAACCATAGGTCGCTTTGATTCACATGGCTTTGTCAATCTTGGAGGAACATCATATGGGATCATTTTACCAAGAGGTGTAGAAACTTCACAGGTACAAACATTACTCTCTTGCTGCCAGTGTCTCCTCTGGTGATAATACAGGAAATATATGCAAATGGCATGGACTATTAAGGTAGTTGGAAATTTAAAAATCCCCAAGGAGGCCCAGACAGCCAGTTGGGAAAATTTATTTGACAATAACTTATGTTTGTTGCATTTCTTTACGATGCATGCATTTATGCTAAGTATTATACATATTTTAAGGACTAAAATGTTGAACTTAGAAATATATTCTACAGAGGGAAAAAACTGGGAAATATATCTTTGGATAAAACCACCATAAAGTCTTGTTTTGGCTAAAACCAATGGCATTGCTTCTTTTTGTATCTTATTGAAGTCTCTAAAGTATTTTACACATCTATGCAACCTCTTTTCCATTTATTTATTTATTTATTTATTTATTTATTTGATTTTCTCTTGATCCTCCTATAAAGTAATGCAGATATTGGCTTAGATAAATGTACTTAGGAGACATATTCTATTTTCCTGCCACTATAGTCTCTTGAGCATGACACTAAGCACAAACTGAATATTCATCAAAGGGAGACTGCAGTTTATGAGACGTATACTAAGTTCCATATTTTCCATATTTCCACTTAATAATTACAAAGAAGAAAAAAAATCAAGAAACTCTCTATTAAAAAAAGTTTGAAACAATAATTTCAAGTGAGAAAAATCTCTTTTTTTTACTCAACTTTTGGTTGATTCAGATTTTCGCATATTTTGATTTTATTAGATAAGTTTGTCTTATTCTCTGTGGTTAAAAATAAATAAAATATCCATCAACATCAAAGGTAGAGTAATGCCTTTAATTACAAAAAACTTTTTAATTGTATTGACAGGACACAGTAATGTAAGAAATTATCATTTCAAGTTTCTTGTTTAATTTTCATTATATCTTTTCATCCTTTCTAATAAACTTTACTAGAGCCCAGGCTAATAGAATAGTGTCTGCCATATATTAAATATTCAACAATTATTTATGGATTAAAAAATGCATGGATTTTTTTCATTTTAATATGTAAATTAAAAAATCCCAGAATTCATTCAGTTTTATACAATTATTAGTTTTATTTTTCATCATTTCTTGAACTGAGGATATTTTTAGGTATGTCATTTATATAAGAATTATATAGTTTCTATAATTCTAATAAGTCTATAAACTCAAATACTTTATTTGAATGTTTCCTTGTATAAACAAAGCAAAAGTAAGTTTTAAATTGTAAAATTAAGAATGTTGAAAAATATAGGTAATTTTGTTGCCAATTCTGTGTCTGAAATGTTGAAAGAATTTTTTTTGAATAAGGGAGAATGAAAAGTACGTTGTATCATTAAATAACTGTGATATATATTGATTTCTCTTGAGAGTCAAGTAAGAAATAACAAAATTAGGAGGTATTCTGATGGCTGTTTCTATATATTCCCCAATGAAAAAGAAATAAATCACAATTTCAAAAGGGTTCATTACACTAACAGTAAAAGGGATGGAGGCAGGACATCTTCCAATTTATTTGGAATCAAATCTCTCAGTATTTCATGCTCAACATTTATTATTTCAGTAATAATCCTTTGTGATTCTTTGAAGTAAAAATAAAAGAATACCAAGCATTATTGTTAGTAAGACTCATGGGGCATTCACTATAAACCATCTTCTCACAAGATGGCAGGATTGGCACTGAAAATTTGTGGATGAAAGATGAACTTATGTTATTTTCTAAAATAGAAAATTGCCTTTAGATATGATGGCTTCTTGTGAAATTTAAGGGTTAAGTTTTCTGATTTAGTTTCTTTAATTCTGGTTCCACAAGATCTGTGATTACAAGTGAGTTTTCAGGTATGATTTTTCTATCTTCCATTATGTCTTTAATAATAGGGCAAGTTAGATAAATTGCTTTCAGACCCTCATACACAGTTTCAAGTAATACTTAAGAATGAATTTTCATCATTACCTAAAGTGATACACAGAAGTTTAGTGGCATTCACTTTAAAATTATTTAAAATATATGCCTTTATGTTTGTATTTAAGATACAAGCATAAGGATGGGAATATAATCATGCAAAAGCATACATTGACAGATTATGGGGATCAATAAAAGAGGTTGTTTAGTTTGCTAAAAATAGGATCAATATTTGAAAATAAGTTGCATTTCTCTACCTGTGAGACAAATATTTAGAAAGTAATTTTTAAAAAGATAAAATTTATAACAAACAAATTCCCTCAGGAAAATATGTAGAACAACACTTACTAAACACTTTTGTAGGGAAAAACCAAACATGAACAGATGATACTAAAGAAAGACTTAGATAATTAGAGTGATAACATGTTTATGAGAATAATTTCAAGATAAAAATTTTAAAAATATGATCTCTAAATGCACCATGAGTCCAAACAGAATTTCAAACATTTTCTAAATGAGAGTGACAAGTTGATTATCTTTCTTGGGTGTGGAATAACTCAGAACAAAAACAGCCAAGCCATTCCTGAAGAAATATATATTAAGGCCATTGTATGAAGGAAACTTTATCAATGAAAAACATTTACCATTAACAGATAGAACAGAATAGAGAGCCTAGGAATAGATCCACACATTAATGAAACTTTTAATTTACTATACTATAGGGCTGTCACAGAAGACTAATGGGATATATTTCCCATTAAAATATATTTTAGTATCTATGCCCCATTTTTATATTTCCCATTAAAAATAGCAGTGTGAAAATGTGCTGTCTATATATTTCTTAAAAAGATTACTATCTGTACCTCATAAAAGAAACAATTTATTCCAGATGTGTTAAACATTTAAATATCTTTCACTGTTACTAGGTTAGGAAAAATGTTAAACATTTCATTGCTACAAGTCTTAGCAAGGTTATGGATCCTGAGGAGTCTTGTAATGCTGTTGAGATTGTAAATAGGAACAAAAGCTTTGGAGAACAGTTTGTTACATTTTAAAGTTGAAAATTTAACATTAAGTTGAACAAAAAATATAATCAGCTTGTTACTTTCATTTAGAAAATGTTTGAAATTCTGTTTGGACTCATGTTGCATTTAGAGATCATTTTTAAAAATTTATATATTAAAATCATTGATCATTTTTCATAAACCTGTTATCACTCTAATTATTTAAGTCTTTCTTTAATATCATATGTTCATGTTTAGTTTTTCCCCACAAATGTTTTTGGTATCTGTTGTTATATATAATTTCCTGAGGGAACTTGTATGTTATAAATTTTATCTTTTTAAAAATTACCTGGATTTGTACTTTACATCCAATCAATGCCACATCTAGGATGGACCTAAACAAACTCTTGAGCATGTGCACCAAATAACATGTACATTCTTGTTTGTTGCAGCATTTGCCACAATAAAAGTTATGAGAAAATATAATTGTGGCACATTCATGAAGTGAAATACAAAATAGTGAAGATGAAGAATGCAGGAACATGCAAAAACTTTGAAGAATGTTAGTAACCTAATGATGAAGAAAAGCACAAGAAATATTTGAAGACAAACTGTATGATATCACATATATAATGTTCAAACACAAAGCAATTTAATGTGTACAAAATTTGGTTGTAGGATTATAGATGGATTTATTTAAAAACTGAGAGCTAAAGAGTAATAAAAAAATCACAGACAACTTTCCATATAGACTTTCTATGGGAAGATCTTTTCTCTGTCCTGTTTCCTTTAGTTCCTGCCAGTTTTCTCAACCTCGTTTTCCAACCTCCTTGTCAGTTCTTGAAGGTACCCAATATCCTTTGAGCAAATTTATTTTCTGCTTAAAGTGAGCAAAGAGGTTTTCCTATAATTTTCATTTTTTGCTACATACATTCAACATTCCTGTATATAAAACATGATATCACTATTCAAGTTAAGGATAATCCTTGTATTTTAATAATGCACATATTACATGAGGAAAGGAAAATTGCCTTTAAAATCAGATATTTAAAAAGCACAACTAGAAAATTGTTTAAATTTGGGGAGGGGTAGTCAAATTTTAGTATGCTTTCAAAAAAAAAAGGAAAAAAGAAAGAAGAAAATAAAAATGACTGTGCTTTCTCCTCTCAGTGCAATTTGTCCAGCTCTTCATTCTTCACCTTTTTCCAACTCCTAATTCCTCACAGAATTGTTATTTTGGTTGAGGAAATAGGCCCTTTTTCTTTTCTTCTAAATACACTGATTTTCCACCTTCTAGATAAGAAGCCAACCCTGGTAGCTACAAAATTCATTTCAACTTTCCCACCAGATACAGGAGGAAGGCTGATTGTTGCAGTCAGTTTGGCACCAATATTTGTCCATTCTCCATTCTGTCTATACTAAGAATTTTAAGCTCTAGACTGTGCCAGTGCAAATAATCTAAAGAAAATTAATCCAGAACTGCACTTGAGTATTAAGAAGTACTACTCTAAATATCACTAAAATTGCTACCAAAAGCCACCATTCATTAAGTGAATACTCATCCACTTAACAAGGCACTGCATACTTAATGTGTTTCCCAATTAATCCTCAAAGGAATCTGATTAGATGGGGAGTTATTCATACTTTTAAAATTTAAAAAAGACTAACTAAGTAGTTCAATCCCTTACAGGTGTGAAATGGCAAGACTAAGAATCAAACCTAGGTTGCCTGACCATAAGCTGCTACTCCTGTATCTTAACATTTAAGTCTTATTTCCTTCCAGTCTCTGAGATAACTGAGAAACAATTAAGGTCCTTGGGATTCACCTCAATAGCACTGTGCTTGTAACTTTAGCATTCCCTGATAAACTAAAGGCTGCAAAGTTCCTTTAAACATCTTAATTGATAGTGGGAACTGAGATAAATCTCAGAATTTGAAGAAGAAATCATTCTTTCATTAAATGTTGGGAAAATTAAAGGTGTTTTCTTCTTCTTCTTTTTCTAATGAAAGATCTTCCAGCAATGGGTACATATGTTCTATCTGATTTCATCATTGTCAATTGTTTCCTCACATGATTTTTCTATTTAAAAGAAATAAATGCATCATTAGAAAGGGAGTAATTACCTACTCAAAATCCTCCAGAGATTGGGGTTTATCCTGAGATAATGTCTCATTGGTAGCAGACTAGAAGATAAATATGCATCCCTTGTAAGGCCTGTTTCTAAAACCTGGAGGGAAATGCTGTCAGCATCTTCAACAAACTAAATTTTACAATTCAAAATTCTAGATGGTGCTAAGATAGGTGACATTCCCTAAAGTTTCAACGAACTCTTGTGAATGTGGCAATGATAATGGACTTCCCTTAGAGTCAGTGTATCTTTGCTGACCTGTGGGTTGAAACTGTTTTGAAACTCAGTGTTTGTATATGTTTGTGTGTGGGGGTGGAGGATGAGAGTGGTGACAGCATGGATTCGAGTTGACCTTACCCATGGAATTTGAAAAAAAAAAAAATCAGTGCCCAGGAATCCAATGGTCTAATTAATTCCATGCGCCAATAAGCAGAACCTCAGATTCTATGAGTGCATAACACATACCCACAGTATGGTTGATTATTTTGTGTTTGTTCTTATAAATGTTAACTCAGAGAACTTAGCCTCTCAAAGCCAGATATTGGATTATTTTTAAAAATAGTTAATAATAATAATAGATATTATATAATGCAAACATTTGATGAATCTACAATATAATAAACCTTGTAAAAAGTACTGTGATAATTTACTTTAATCCTTATTTCAACCTTATTGTACACCATTATGGTATTTAAAAAGAAAAAGAAATTGAAGCATGGATAAGTTCAATGACTTCTAAAATTCGATGTCAGACCCAATATGAAACTCAAGTGTGCCTAACTGGAATTCCCGTGTGCTTTACCACCACAGCACAATGCCATTTGAAGAGACCATGAATTGAGAGCAGTTAGCACTAATTTCTCTCTCCTCTACATCCTTACTTCCCAGTGTCAAATAGATGTCCATTCATGGGCATCTTTTAAAAATAGCAGCTTTGCTAACTGAGATTTCCATGTGAATTGGTGGGGCCAAACTTTCATTAGGAGATTACACTGATCTGAGCTCAGAGTGGCCTGAGATGAATCCATTAAGAGAAGTGTAGTTGTTCTCTCATGTAGCATTTGACTACTGAACCCCATAAACAGTCCTCAAGGTGCCCTGGGGACTTAAGGAAGAAACATGGACTTAGACCTAAAGGAATTGTGTAACCTGTTTATGAATATAAGATACATATTCATTAAAATGATTTATGGGACGGTCACTGATTTATCTTGTGAATGTGATCTAGCCACCCTGAAAAATAAGGGAGTAGACAAAATAATTGCTGAGGTTCCTTTCCATATTAACATGAACAATTAAATAACCTATTATAAATACCCAACAACCATAGAAAATATTTCAATTCATAGGCATTGTAGTATTTTGATTAAGATGTGGGAACTGGAATCTGTCTATATGAAATTGGGCACCTTAATTACATTCTCTGTGCTCTAGTTTTCTCAAAAACAGAAATAATTATTTCTATTTCATAGGATAATTATGAGGATTAAGCAAAATGCTTTATGTTAAGTGCTTAGGAAATTTCTTGGCATACTCTTATTTTTGTACATTATATTCATCATCATCATGGTCATCATCATCATCAAGATAACTAGGTATTTTATCACAGTACACCAGAGTTGTACTTGATGTAGGAACACAAATGAAAACTATGCAAGGAATGGAAGAAGAGAAAAGTTAGAATTTGCCTTTTTTGTTATTATGTTGTTCTGATGATGATATTGGCAGTGGCTGTAGTGGTGGTGATTTTTTTTATTTGTTTGGTGAAATTTTATAGAGTTGCTAATTTCATTTGCTCATTTTTTTGTTTACAGTGAGGAAATAAAACATGTTTTGATGAACACATCTGGTTTTAATAATTTATATTAATAATCTCTAAATAAATATAAAAGTTTGCTAAACAAATATAAAAGCTCCAATTATGGAGCTTTAAAATGTGTACAGTCTCATAAATCTCATAGGACAACCTTGCATAAGAAACAGAGTAGGTACCACTGCCCACTTTATAAACAAGGAGATGATGGCATAAAGAGGAAATGATTTGGAGGAGCAAGGCAGAATTAAGACCCTAGACCTCCAGACTTCTAATTGCTTTCTTCCTATTCTTCCATGCTATGGCCTCTCCTGTGCTAGTGATCCCAAATCCAAGCCATATAAGTGGGCAAATGTGATGAACTGGAGATTTCAGTGTTAAAAAGGGTGATGCTGATACTGATATCTGATTAGATTTATTTTTCTCTTTGGGAGCCAACAACAGAGAATCTTGTAAATTCAGCATATTTGGGGTACTTATTTATTCATTAATTATAAATCTTTAGTTATAGGTTTGATGAAAATAACTTCAAGAAAACTTTCATACTGGTTGACTCTACAGGAAACTTCCCTCTAACCCCAGTATGTGTTTTGTATTATTTGGGCTTCTAAGGAAAAGCAAGTCTTTCCCTCCTGGGTTAGATAAGTTAAAATGTTCTTCATCAAATTTGGATCTAATTATACTCCATCCAGATTTTATATGAAAACATATTTATAAGATCCTTTACATTCACTAGAAAATTTTTGTAGTTTATAAATTTTCGAGCTGAAAATAATCAGTTATTTGCCTTCTATGTTTTGTTCACTACCAAAGTTTAATATGTTCTATTTGCTTATTTTCCAGTGTATTAAATTTGTCAATTGCCCTTTCAGGTCTTGTCACTGCTTTTCTACTAGGATATAGCTTTGGCTACTGATTGCTCACATTTTTCTATATCAAGACTAAAAATCCACCATCTAAATTAAAATATTTTCAAGTTTCTCATTTGTCCTTTAATTTCATATATAGAAATTTTGAAACCATGTTAATTAATTTTTGTGTCTTGCCTTTATTACCTTTCTGTTCAAAATTATACATCTCCTTGGCCTTTCTCTCAGCTGATCTTTCCCTCAGAATTGATTCTTGAGACACAGAGGTCAGTATCATCAGTTCAAAAAAAAAAAAAAAGGAAAATTCAAATTCAGGAATTCAGAAGTGAAAAAGTCTGAATGTTATATAAATATAAGCAATGATATTTGCACAACGTAAACATATATATGTATATTTTTCCCCTGGTACTTCAAGAGTTTGGAGTTTGGATTATTTCATTATAATTTCAAGTAGCCACCTTCCATTTTTTCCTTGTTAAGTTCTGTTTACTTCCTTTTTAATATCCTGACTTATGAAGAAGGCTGACTTCTTTTCTCATTGCATCTGGAAGATTCCAGATATTTTCCTGGGGAAGGGGAAGTCCTGAGGTTTCTAAGCATGTCAGAGAAAATGGATCTCTACTCTTTGTTTGCTTTAGTTACTAGTACAGAGTTATTCATTTCAGCCATTTCTAACATTACAATTTTCTAACTTTCTGCTGAATATTTCATTCCCACTGATTTATAAGCATCCATCCTTCATTTTCTTGGTGATTTCTCATTCTATCCATAAAATTGTTTTCCCAGATAGAGCCAGTGTGGAACTGTATTAGTAAGTGCAGAGATACAACTGTCCTACAAAATGCTAATGTTTCTGTGACCTCACCCCAAATGTTGCCATATCTCAGGGACAAGAAAGAGATAAATTTTGGGAAAGGAAAGCAACAATTATAGGGTACAAGTAAAAGGTATGATACATACACACACACACACACACACACACACACATGCACACACAATGACATCTTACAGGAGAGCACAGATCATGTTAAGGATGCATTCAATATGCTAAAGACAATACAAATTTTGAAACCACTATCTGGACATTTCAAGCTATTTAGCCAACAAGAAAAACAGAAACAGAAGGGTCTGATTTTTATGTATTTAATAAATACTCATATGATTCTTAATATGTTGCAGTTACATAAATGATTTACAAATATTAATTTATTTAATCCTCTCACCATCACAGAGTTGTTAAGTAACTTTAAAAGGTCACAGTAAGTGGCAAAGTCAAGATGTGAACCAACCCCATCATCTCTTGTCTAACAACCAAATTTTAAGTATTATGTTAAACTACTACCCAAGATCACACATATTCTACTGTAGGATTATTTTGTTTATCTGAGGGCATTTATTTTTCCCTAGAATTTTTATTAAGTATCCCCTCCTTTACATAGAAGGATGTGGCTTTAAGATCGGAAAAATGGATGTTTTCCTCTAAAGATTCTGCCTGTTCTTATAATTCTAGCAGGTTTCATCAAATGAGCTTCATTCATTCTCCTTCAGTTTGAAAGGTATTAATATGATTTCCTAATGCACACAGCTTTTAAACAGTTACTGAATCATGAAATACCACCTTCTGATGGTATTTCTGATTAATTCCTTTAAAGAAAACTATAGAAATAAACAAACAAAAATACATCACAGAAAATGCCCTATCTATGATTTTATTAATCTATTTGCTTTCTAGGAAGGAAGAATAAAGGCATTCCTGATTCATTGTTCACCCAAGACAAATCACATCTTCTAATACCATCTATCTTGGATGAAAAAAGTAAAATAACCAAGATGTTGGAGAGCAATTATACCATGCCAACTGAGCTGATATTTGTTATATTCAGAGTCACACTATTCTATGGCAATCACTCCTAAAATGCTGGTGAATTGCTTAGCATCCAAGAAGAGTATCTCTCCCTATGGTTGTACACTACAAATATTTTTCTTTGCTTGTTTTGCTGATTCTAAGTACATTACCCTGGCAGCAATGGCATATGACCATTATGCAGCCCTCTGTAACCCATTGCTCTACTCTCCACTTATGTCTAGAAGAGGCTGTCTCTGTTTCATTGTGTTGGCATACTTCAATGGAAGTATGACTTCACTGGTGCATGTATGCCTCACATTCAGGCTGTCATTTTGTGGTTCCAATCTTGTCAACCATTTTATCTGTGGTGTCCCACTTATACTGGCTTTATCCTGTGCAGATACCCATATCAATGAGCTTCTGCTCTCTGTCTTGGGTAGCTTCATCCAGACAAGCAATTTCATGGTCATATTTATCTTGTACTTCTGCATCTTCATCACTCTTTTGAGCATCAAGTCCCCAGGAGGCAGAAGCAAAACATTCTCCATCTGTGTTTCCCATCTCATAGCAGTCACCTTATTCTATGAGATCCTCCTATTTATGTACTTTTGTCCTGTGACCAGTTTTTCTCTAGACACTGATAAGGTTGTTGCAGTGTTTTGCACAATTGTCTTTCACATGATTAACCCAATAATCTTCAGTTTCAGAAAAAAGGATATGAAAAATGCTCTCAAAAACTTTTGGAGAGAAATTGGATTTTCAAATGGATGGAAATGCAAATAATTTCAAATGTACAGGCCTCCCCTTCCCTTCCAATCTCATAATGTAAAAATGTACCATATATACCTCATGCTTCCATTATTTTAAGTTATCACCATTTGCCAGAAGTAAAGAGACCTTTTCATCAACATCATACAATGTTCTGTCCCCTCTTCCAGCAACCATTCTCTTCCAAATTTTTCTACTCTGTAAACATTCCTGAATTAAAAAAGGAAAACTTCATTGCTCATTAGTGTCCTGAAATACTTTGGACTCACTATATTCTTTATCATATTGCATTGAAGGTATGTGTGACTTTTCTGTTAACCCACCCAGTTTATAATATCCTTGGCAGCATGGGGCATGTATTATTGGATTATTTTCAAACAACTATAAAGTACATGGTACATTGCATGTCCTCATTAATATGTGTTAAGAAGATAGATTAATATGTGTGTGGATGGATGGATGGATAGATGGATGGTTAGATCTAGCCCTCTATGATTGTGTTCTCTACTTATAAACATTTTCATCAAGGAAGGTTGATATTATCAATGATGGGTAGTAGTAGTAGTGATAGGGGAGGGGTTCATTGGCTTCTAGGAAATCAGAGAGAAGGTAAATGACAACAGCCTCTTTGATATTAGGTCAGAGTGATGATAAACCACATTATCTCTCTTTGTGCTAGATTGATTTGCTGGAAGAGATCTCAACTCCCATTCACAATGGGTATTTGTGAAAATCAAACAAGACTGTGAAAATCATCAAGATTATAAACTCCATAAATTACTATTTCCACATATATGTTACTGACATTTTCTTTTAGGTTTTATCTTCAAGGAGATGTAAAAAAAAACAAAAAATAATTGAAGTATAAGCAGTTTTTCTCTGCAATCATGTTGAATCATGAAATTATCAGATGTTTTCTGTGGTTGATTTCGATCTTACAATCTCTGTTGAAATGACAAATTGTTTACATCTGAATGTATAATAGTGTGTGCTTTGCAGTAATTATGAAAATAAAAATGATTGGATTAGTTAAACTGAATTTTATTAATTTATTATAATTAATAAATTAATTATATTATTATAATATATTATAATAATCTTCCATTATTAATTTAACATGAAAATTTAGACAAATTTGGTATGAAAATGAAATATTACGTATTTGAATGACTAGTGTCCTCTATAAATGGAGACAGTAAGATACTGCCTAGTTAATAAAGTTGTTCTGAGGATTAATTGAACTAAAATATGAAATTATACTTAGTAAAAGCATAATTTGAGGATTAAACAAACTAAAATGTTTAAATCACCTAGAAAATATGTAAAGTTTTTAGAACAGTGCCCGACACATAGTAATAGCATATAATTGTTGGCTATTTTACCAGTATTCTATTAGTATTTGCTTTTAAGATAACATTTAAGATTTAATCCTCTAAAAGAAAATACACATTTTTGAAATATCTGTAAAGCAATCTAAATATTCTGGGATGTTGCCAGAGCTAAAAATTTAGCTTAGTGACTATCTGTCACTAAATTCTGCACCCTCCTATAAAAGCTTTATCAGAGGTCAGGTGAGCTGGAAAATGCCATTTATTTGTACCTTAAAAATGAAATTTATAAGGTATATTGAATAGTTCCTGAAATTTTAGTGTACTCTCCTATTAAAAACATGATTTCTTTGGTTATTCATTCATAGTGTTAAGACTCATCAAATTGTAAGAAGCAGCATACCAGCTTCTCTAACAGGGAGCTATCAAATATAAGATTTATTTTTCATTTTCAAAATAAGTTAACCTAAAGTTATTAAAGTCTAAAGGATTAGAAAACTATTGAAACTGTAAAGAGTTCTTCTATCCCCAGGTTTCTAAAAAGTACTGCATTGACATTTGGGGCCAGGTTATTCTTTGTTGAGGGTTATCCTGTGCATTGTCAGTGATAAATACAATCTAGTAGGCCCATCATGGAGGCACCCATGCTAAGCCCCACATCAGGAAAACCAAAAACCTAAGCTAGTTTCTATTTACTGTAAATGCTCAACTTGCCTGCTAACTTCCTCATTCCTAAGCAACCAACTGTTCCCCACCTTGTAAGACTCCTTAGGTAAAAGGGAAACAATGTTAGCCAATCATAACATTTCCTCACTTGCTTCCTGCATTTGCCCTATATGAGCTTTTCCTTTCCACACCCTTGATGAAGCTTTCTTGTACTTTCTGAATGAGATGTTGCATAATTCATAAATTCTAAAAGTCTTGAGATCTTAAACTTCATGAAATCTTTCTTTTATCACCAGAAGTTTGGCAGCATCCCTTGTCTCTACCCACTAGATGACAGTAGCATGCTGCCTATTTTGTGACAGCCAAAGATATATTCAAATATTACCAAATGCCTGATGGCAGAACAAAATCACCCCTGGCTGAGAAGCACTGAACTAGTACAAACCTTTTTCTTCATCCATAAGGCAAAGAAAATTAAATTATACCCAGAACTGTAAGCCTGGTACCTGAAAATAAATCAAAATAATAATTTAGTTAGAAAATCTCAGATGTGCTTTTACTTATTTTGTTCTACATTATTTCCCTTTTCTATTCATTTTTGTGATCTAATATGTATACACACATAAAATTAACACATTATTTTAATTAAAAAAACACATAAAATTAAAGCCAAATAATATGTTTTATGAAATGGGACACAGTTGAGAAGAAATTAGAAGAGTAGGATACAATGAATGAGATTATGTTTCTCTTAAAAGTAAATAAAATATATTTTTGAAACACTACCATTAGATAGGCATTTTCCATACTGAGAACTTAAAATAGAGGTTGGCATTCAGTAATGATTAATAATCCATACTTGTGACTCAGCCATAGATACTGTTAGGTATAGTGGAAGAGACATGCCATGGTTTATTACTAATACATTGTTACTAGTTCCACTTAAGTATGCATGTGTGCCATTGTTATACAAATATAGTTATCATTGTGCACCATAAGGATTTTACCATCAATAACCTGTCTTTTTTTCACTATATGAGAATATATAAGATTTTATGTTTCATAAATTACCAATTTTCTTTCATATTTCTTTCTTGAGCAAACTAAAGGTAAATGACCTGATGCCACTCCCCAATCCATTTCCCCAGTCACACACACACACACACACACACACACACACACACACACAGTGTTATGGAACAGTATTTCTTGGAGGAAAATTCACAGAGATCAAAGCAATATCAGGTACCTTGTTTTAATAGCTCATACTAATTTGAGGTTAAGCAAACAGTCTTAGCCATAAGTACTGATAAACAAGCTACGTTTCTTTTAATGTGTAGTGTGAGAAAAGAAAAAGAGGCAAAATATTGAATGGGAAATAACGCCCCTCTCTGAACACTTGGCAGAAGTGTTTGTGAAAAAGCACTAGAATGAAAATGAGACTCTACTATATTATGACCCTGCAAATCAAAAACTAAATGTTTGTCTGCCCCATCCAGTCAATAATTGTAATGAAGTAATATGTAGGTATTGCAAACAAAGGGGATATTGGCAAAAGAATGTTCTGCCCTTCGGGAAAAAAAAGAAACACTGTCAATCATTTGTCCCAACATACAAATCCTGAAGAGGTTCCAAGGGAGAATGTGGCCTCCTCCGCTCAACTGAACTAGTTGAAAAAGGGGAAACAAATTACATTTAAAGGGGTGAAACAAATTTTCTTCATTGATAGAGAGTCCACATTCTCAACTATTTATCCTACTACATTTCTAGCACTTCCTGTTCAGAGTGAACAAACTGTTAATGTGCTAAGAATTACAAACAACCCACAAATTATCCCTTTGTCTCACCCATTGAATGTAACTATAGGACCCATACAAGGTACCCATTTCTTCTCTGTTAGAGTGCACCAATTAATCTCTAGGTAGAGATTTATTAAGTAATTTATGTTGCAAATTAGTATGCAAAACTCAGGGAGTCTTCCTTGAAATTCCAGAGGACTCTTTGATTCACCATTAGTTAATAGCTGACCTTGATTACCTTGAGTTAAGTTGGGCCCACCCTCTGCCTTTGGGGCAAACTCACCCTTTCCAAGTGCATGGATTGCTCTGCTCTCCTTGCCCAAGATTACTTGGCTTCAGACCTTGGCTTCCATGGTTCTGCCTTCTCTGAAGAAATTTTTCCTTCAATCTGTACCTTTTCTGTCCCTTTTAGTACAAACTGGCAGTGGTTCCCTCTGTACAGATTTCACGGAATATTCCTTGGCTTGGCATGCAGCACATGGGTCAAAACCATCAGACAATTGGACTTGCCAAAAATCCTTTCTGGATAACTCCATTTCCAATCCTGGCTTGTACTGAAATGTCTGGCTGGTTCCAGGTTTTGTTAAATACTCACATGGGGGTGGGGCTGTAGCCTGTGGGGTTTCACTTTCTGGAAGTCCAGAGTTTTCAAGACCACCAATTTCTGGTTTCTTTGTATCCAAGAGTTCAGTTCTCAGCTTATCTCTTTCCTCTCACATTTTACTGTAAGCTGCAAGGAGAAGCTAAGCTGCATTTTTGTCATTTAGTTTGGAGATCTCTTCAGCTTCAGTATCCCAGCACATCATTTTGAAATTCTGCCTTCCATCTGACACCAGGACTGACTCAATTTTGCCAAATTCTCTGCCACTTTAAAACAAGAATAATCTTTCTTCCAGTTGACAATGACACAGTCATCATTTCTGTCTAAGGCCTTGTCGGAAGTATCTTTAGAGTCCACATTTCTACTAACAGTCTCTTCAAAGCAATCTAGGACTTTTCTATCAAGCTCCTCACAATTCTTCCAGAATATTCCCCTTATCCTTTTAAAAATCTGTTCCAACATGTTTGGTATTTGCAAACTCAGCAGCACTCCACTCTCAGTACCAAAACTGTTCTGGTTTGTTAATGCTGCCATTAAGTAACTTACCAAGAATGGATTGGCTTTTATAAAGAGGATTTATTAAGTTACAAAGTTACAGTTCTAAGACCATAGAAGGGTCCAGACTAAGGCATCAACAAGATGATACCTTCACTGAAGAAAGGTCTGTGGTGTCTGGACCACCACTGTTAGCTGGGAAGGCATGTGGCTGGTGTCTGCTGGTCCTTTGAACCCAGGTTCTGATTTCAAAATAGCTTTCTCCTTATCTTCTCTCTCTCAGCCTCTGTGCATCTTTGCTTGTTCTCCCAGGGCATTTCTATTTAAGCACATGGGGGTCCTGTCTTAGCTTCTCTGGGGCAAATTCTGGGCTAGCATCTCCTAATATTTTTCTCTCTGCATCTCCAAGTGTCTCTAAGCATCAGCATCTCTATTGGCTCCTGAGATATCTTATGTACTTTAGTGAATTAATCAAGACCCACCCAGAATGGGCAGGGTCCACACCTCCATGGAAATAACCCAGTCAAAGGTATCACTTACAGTTGGATGAGTCACATCTCCACAGAAACACTCAATCAAAAAGTTCCACCCAGCAACATTGGGTTAAAAGATCGTGGCTCTTCTTGGGTCCATAACAGACTCAAAAAGGCACACCTTCCCTTGGACTGATGATGCACAAAAGGCATTTATCAAACTAAAGGCATTTTTAATATAGCCACCTTCTCTGAACTTTGAAATTGTACTACTTTCTTTCTATTTTGTACATGAAAGAGATGGAAATGCAATTAGAGCCCTAACTCAAAATCATGGGGACAAGCAGAGTTGTATTGCTCATCCCTGTCTAAACCTCCACCCAGTTACCAAGGCCTGTTCACCTTGTCTTAGGCTTCCACTCCAGCCCCCAAATTGGTTGAGACTTCAGCCAACATGATTCTAGGCTCTCCCCTACATTTAATGGTCCTCCATGCAGTACAAACTTTTCTTCTTACTGAAAATACCCAACACGTTTCTTCTAATAGACTGATCTCATATGAAATCCTTTTTCTGACTCTTCTCCCTGTAACTATCCATCAATCCATTCATGCTCCTTCCTCACCTGGAGGAAGATGATGCCATGGATGCTAGTCCTGCATTTATGAACTTTCTACCCCTAGGATGGATCTTAGAGGCAATCCTCTTCAAAATTTGGATCTCATTCTTTTCATAGAAGGATCGTACCTCAAAACTGGAAATGGTAACTACTGGGGGGGTGGGGCAATACAATAACTACTTGTCAGGAATCTCTTGAATATAAACCCTTACAGGATGTTATGCCAGACCTAATAGCTGAATAAATAGCTTTGACCAGAGTTTGTAAATTGGCAGACTCTTAGAGGGTGAACCTTTATAAAGATAGTAGATACGCCTTTGGTGTAGTCCATGAATTTGGTACACTTTGGAAGCAAAGGGGATTCATAACATCTACTGGGACTCCCGTAAAAATTGGACTCCTAGTAAATGACCTCCCTGATGTGCTAAGATTCCTAAAAGAAAAGCCATTATAAAAATAGAAACTCACTCAAGGAGACAAATGAAAGAATGTAAATAAATACTCTGACTGATCTTTATGCTAAAAGGGCAGCACTATGTCAGATCAACAGCTTATGACTTTAAAACTTGTACACAAGATTAAGGAGGATTTTCAAGGTACCCTGAGTAAAATTTAACAATCAGTTCTTGAAATTGAAAAATAAAATTTGCTCAGAGCTGGGTGTTTCCTCTACTCTGATGGTCTCTGGTAGTTCCAGGATAGCTGCCTGGTAGCACCCGAGTCCTTAAATTGGCCCATACCCCAAATTTTACATGAATGCACCCATCATGGCTCAGAATCCCTCATTTCAACTATAAACAAAGCAGGGGGAACTTTAAACAAGAAGCAAGGAAAGTTTATGAATCATGTTCCTTCTGTAAATTACATAACCTTGGTAAAATGGTAAAGATGGGACAAGGTCAGATGCCACAGTTTGAAAAGGCCCTTTGAACATCTTAAAATGGTCTTTATACACCGACTCCCTTCTATGGGATATTAATATGTCCTTGTTATTGTGTGTACATTCTGTGGATGGATAGAGGCCTTTCCTTATCATAAGATGACTGCCCTTATAACAGCTAAAAACTATTAGAGATTTTTTCCCTGCCTGGGGAATTTCTGCTATTGTTTTAAGCAATAGAGGCACCCATTTCATTGGAACAGTAATCAAGGAATTTTGCAAGCTCTCACCCATTAACCCAAAGCTTCAGTGCTCCTACCACTGTCAATCATCAGGAAAGGTAAAAAGAACAAATGGTAACTTAAAACTTAAATTATCTAAATTATCTGAATCTTTCTCTCTACTATGGCCTAAGATTCTTCTCTTAGCTTTGATAGCCATAAGATCTATTCCCTCAGGAAAATATCAGTTATGCCCCTTTGAAGTCATAATGGGAAGACCCTTGATGCTCATTATTTTTTCTATTATACTGGAACCCTATCTATTTCAATTAATAATTGTTAATTATTTTAAGGTAATAATTACATAACTTATAGTTCCACCATTCACAGATCCAGGCTGCTTCTCCCAAGATTCCTCTACACTGGACTTTATAGGATATTCAACCTAGAGACCTGGTACACTAGAAGAGACAGTAATGAAAGACTGCTTGAGAACTCAGATGGAAAGGACCTTATCAAATCTTATTTAACAGCCCTACAGCATTAAAACCACAAGGAATTGTCTCCTGGGTCCACAGGTCACAATTGAAACATACTCTAAGCTCTTGTGAAATCACTCACATTTTGAACTTCAAGCTGAAGTTAACACAAGGTTTCCATAAATAGACAGACTCTGATGTAGACAGCTTCTACCCAAGATATTAGAACAAGTAGATGATGCCCAAGATCTCTCCTTGGGTTTGCTTTTCTTATTCCATTTTTTTCTTTTTATCATCTGTCTAAACATTCTGCTATTCATTCTATATCCGTTGCAATGCCCAAAATCCATTCCCAAGAATATCTTAACTTTACCATGACTTTCTTTTATCACCTCTTTCCCTATTCTGTCCTATGTATTCTTACCTTGAACACATTTCTTTCATCATTCTAGCATACAAAATACACCAAATGTAACCAATCAGAGTAACTACTGAACCTGTGCCCATTCCCCACTTAGTTCTAAAACAAGTATTCCTCTAATAAACATCCCCTTTACACTTATAGATTTGGCTGTCACAGGAAACTTCAGGTATACCCAATCTGATATATCTCCTTCTTGAAATGACTCTTAACTGCACTTTAAGTATCCCCAAGACTGGAATTATGATGTGACCTCTTTAACCCAAAGAACATGGTACTTTTTAGAAACCAGGCAGATACAAATGACCCCATGTGGAGCATAGTAAATGTTCAATCTCGATGTGTCAAAATTCCTTTTCCTTTCATAAGACAGGAGCATAGTATAGGGGCAAGATCCTCTTTAGAGATACCACTTTTCTCCAGACATCCCAAGGGCTTAATAATTTAAGAACTTATTCCCCTCAAGGCACAAATTCATGGTGGACTGGTCAGGCAAAGGGAATTGTTGATTAAATAGGACCAAAATATCAGCTAACAATGAAGATGATGATGGCTATGATACTGTTTTTTGGAGTTTACACCCAATTGCTTAAAGGTATTAAATACTAATAAATATCCTTATCATCCTCTTCATGGACATTATTTTGTATGTGGAGGCAATGCATACAAAGTACTAGCATTAACTGGGTTGGTTCCTGTTATATAGCCTATACTGTTCCCCAAATGGCTATCTATAATAAGCTTCCAAAAGGGAAAATTAAAAACTTAGGGTATTTATGACCTCTCCTCATTCTGCAGATACTTATGAAGAACCTATTGCCAAACTATAGAGAGCTCTAAATGGATAATGGAAAACCATTAACCTAGGCTGAACTTACTCGGTGTTCTGTTCCTGGTATTGCTTACCTTCATGCTGGAGCAGCTCTCCCAAGTGCTGGAGGATGCACACTAAGATAACGGATGGTATTAGAAAAGGTAGCTTTAAAATTAGAAAAATCTATCTCTCTCTTAGGGCATATCATCAGCTCAATAACTGATGAAGTATTGGAACTTCACTAAATGACCCTGCAAAATCAATTGGCATTAGACTATGTTCTGAATTCCCAAGAAGGTGTGTGTTCTCTAGTGGGTACCCAGTGCCATGTAGTTTTAAGTAGTCAAAAAGAAGTTTACCAAGGTATAGAGGCAACAGAAGCCCATGCTAGAGAATGTGAAAGAAGGGGAGCACACTCCGTCCTCAGTGTTCATGCAAAAGAAAGTTTTATTCTACTCATTTTTACAAGTCTTTATAGCATACAAGGTAGTTTCCTACATGACTGTTTTCAGGTATATAAGGGAGGGTACATTTTTTTCTAAAGCCATGAGGTGTATTTACATATCTCTAGTCTTAAGGGACAATTTCTTTGGGGGCTAGATGGGAAATAGTGGGGATGGGAGACAGGAGCAAGGAAGAAGCCCAGCAGGAGCTCAGAGACTATTCCCTCATCTAAATTGCAGTCTGTTTTCAGACATGCAAAGCTTTTGGCCTTTTCCCATCCTGGAGCCCACCTTCAGGCTTCCAGATTTTGGGAAATGGGCCCTATGTATAATCTATTGAGCCAGGTGACCTTCCATGTCTCCACAAGAGAAGCTGCCAAATAAGCTTACACAGCTCCCAAATCTGATTGGTCTCTCTTTTTGGTTGGCTTCTAGGGTCATGGGAACCTTGGCTCAGAGATATTCTAACAGAGGCACTTGTGATCTTCTTAATCATAATATTCATAATTTTTCTTATTCATTGATCTCTCAACTCTTACATGCTACTATGCAGTAACATGACTCTACAAATGGTACAACTAAGGTTATAGAACCATCATGAATGGGACAATGAAAATCTTGAATTTCAGCTAACTGCTGAAATCAATGATGAAACATGAGAGACTTTAGTGGTGAATGAGAGAAAAACAAAATCTTTGGTCAAGCCCTTCTAGCTGAGGGACTGTCCAAAAGGGGAGAAATTGATAAGACCATATAATGGAACTCCTCAGAGTCAAAAATTTTTACCCTACTTCTTGGAGCTCCCTTTAGAGTTACCTTTGATATCATTTTGAATTTGAAATCCCCACCAAGGTGCCTGACCCAGATAACCAATCAAGCCCCTAGAACATTACATTTTACCCAAAAATAAATAAAGCCCTCCTGCCCCAAACCTGCTCCTCCAATAATTAAAAGTTACGCTAACTTCCTTCTCATGACCATAAAAATCATTTGCCATCCATAGATGATTGAAGCAACTTCCAATTTACATTTTCTTGGGCTTCCTTTGTTCCAGCAAAACTTGGTGCCCTGAATAAAATAATGTAATCTGTAAATTCAACTCTGATTTGCCTATTTTTCTTTTTGGGGGGCAATGAGAAAATTTGCTGTTTAACACTAGTTCTCATAGAAGTTTACCAGAAGGCAGCCATCAGGGGATTAGTTTTAAACAAGTTAGCCCTTACTTCTAATAATACTCTTCTCATCCAAAATGGTGACTTGCAGGCTTTTTCTTCTCATCCAAAATGGTGATGTGCATGCTTTTTACCCCACTATATCAGTGATTGATACTTGTTCAATTAAATAGGGTAGTGACTATAATCCCTGATATTGTTGAAGGAGAGAATTGTGAATATTTAAGATAATAAACATAACAAAGAAAGGTGTGGTAATTCTTGAAGACTTGCCCATTTACATTCATTTAAGCAGAGCATGCAGCCCTCTGTCAATGCCTTGCCATGGCAGGATTCCACAGTAGCATGAGGAGGACAAAGAAAGTAGCCTACTTGCTCAGTGCTACTCAGATAAGATGATAGAGTGAACTTTTCATAGGGGCATAAAATCAAGGTTCACATTTTTTCCCAACTGCATTTTCAAACGGCTGAGGAGAATTGGGTAAATTTTGTAAAACCCTCACTAATACAGGGTTACTCTTCCACTTCCTGCATATGTTCTTGAGAAAGCCACCCGATTTCCATATGACTTAGTCCATAGACAGGATTCAGGTTTCCATGTAATTCTCA
The DNA here is from genome assembly GCF_015220235.1 of Choloepus didactylus. Taxonomy (NCBI): domain Eukaryota; kingdom Metazoa; phylum Chordata; class Mammalia; order Pilosa; family Megalonychidae; genus Choloepus; species Choloepus didactylus. Next base: position 7,675,349 of record NC_051327.1, on the reverse strand, counting down.
TTAATAAACTAAACTGTAGTTTGAACCAGTGAGTTATATGATATGCCTCCAATTAAAATCCATTTGGTACATTCGATTTGATGTATTTGAAACACTGATGGTAGAAGTGATGTAATGTCATTTTTAGGGTATAATTGCCATTCAACTTGGACCTGATTGTCTCTGAAAAGAGTTTGGTTCACATAGAAGTTGATCACCATTCATGATTTCATCAGGTGCTACTGTGGTCTTCCTTTCAGAGGTCTCCCCTTTAGACAACTCACCCAAAGCCATTAAACAGCCATGAAACAATCCCAGGTGATCACATCTCCTTGGTATAGTTTCCATTGGAAATCTAGCACTCAAGAGTATTGGACTTTGTATGGCTAGACCCCATGATCATTTGGTGATCCACCATCACAGTCTTTGAAAGGGTGGTTATGCTGCCCTAACTAGGCATTTTCCATGCCCTAGGGGGTCTCTGGCTCCTTGATTTGCTTCTAGAAGGGAATTGCAGATGCCCAGCCAAACAACCTGCTTATAAAACTGCCTAATCAAACACAATGCTGGATGATTTATTAGGATTAAGACTAGTTTTTTTTGGGGGGGTGGGGTGGGGTGGGGGGGTGTATGGGAATTTCACAGAGGTAGGAACAATATAAGGTGCTCATTTCCCCCTTTGACCATCACATAGCAACCCAGCATAGCTGGGTTTCATCATTTGGAATAAGGACCTTAATCCAAGTACTACAAGACCTTTATGTCGTATGATTAGAGAAGCACAAGTCCCTCTATGGTGGACAATGGGATTAGATACAATAGGAGTATCATCTGGTGGGACCTTGTTTATGGTGTTATTTTGTCACTTTTTAACATTTATCAGTTGGAAAGTACCAGACTCACCCTGATCAAGAGGAAGAACCTGTGGTCCAAGCCTTAGTGTTGCAAGTATATGACTGTGGCCAAAGGCTTCATCAGGAATCCATTTGACAAGGTTAAAATGTAATGACATCAAAACTTGTAGTCTGACTCTCACTTCAGCATTTAACCAGGGCTTATTGCCTTAGCACTGAACTGCAGCTGGTTTCCACACAGTTTTGCAAGAAGGCAGACTACACGGAATCAATCTTGGGTAAGTTAATCCTTACTTCTCCATCATTTCTTAGGAAAAGCCTATCTTTCTGGCTTTCTATATTAACAAACGTGACTTCACAAGTCACTAGTGAATATATTTTCACAGAAATTATGGACCAACATTTGGTCTACATGGGCCATCTGGTGTGGGGAGCTGGCATCCATGTACAGAATACTGTTGAATATTCTGCTTTTGTTGCATATTTTTCCTTAATTTTTTTCTGGAATTCAAGTCATTATTTATACATATTCATAATATTTAATTATTCACATGTACACACATAACTTAATTCAACCTTTACATTTATAATTTCATAGCCATTATTTATTTCTACCTAAAACCATAAAATTATTGAACAGAATAATATAAAAATTATGTTCACCTTGTTTAATAAATAGTTATTATACAGCTCAATATGCCTGGCATTCTGTTAAGCACTACTAGAGAAAGGCATAGCAAGAATCTGACTAAGTGACTCTGGTAAAAGGCTTGTATAATTATGTAGAATATGCCCAGTATCTATAAGAAACTGTTAAAGAAAGTGTGTGATGTTCCCTGGAAATGAGTTAGGTAGTAGAGTTTACCAGGCAAAGGTACAGAAGTTGGAAAATGCAAGGCATATTGGAAGAATGGAGTAGGTAATTCCACTTATTTTTTTTTTTTCAATTTTCAATCCTGAATGGATAACAGATCATTCTTTATATGATTGAAATGTTGAGCCTAAAGTAAATTATAAAAGCTTTTCCATTTTAAAATTATGAGTGTGAGATAGGAAATCTAGCTTCTAATCTACAAAATTCTCTCTTATGTCATAACATCATAAGTGTTTATGAGTTTATTCTAAGTCTGGTTTTTCTGTACTTAATTCTAATCTCCTTAGGGTCAAAAATACTTGTTTAGGAAAAAATTATACCATATCAAGAAAAGCAAAGATTACATCTCTAAAGATCTTTATCATCCAAGAAATGTTTGGCTAGCATATATTAATTTCTTCTTGCCTTTGACACTGACCCCTTGTAGTTGTTACAACAGTGACTTCATAAATTATGAAGGGGTCAGTTTACAGCATTTGACATTGATTTGGATTGCATTTAATCATTTTTTTTTTCTGCTTTGAATCTGCAACCCTCCTCTCAAGTTTTAGTTCACTCCATTCATCCACTTGTTGGATTTTGAATTTCTTTGTTTTTCTTATTACATGGTTTTGTTCTCTTATTACATGGTAATATATTCCCTTTTGTATCTAATGATGCTCTAATGTTCTATTGGGACCTTCACAACTGCAAACTTTGTAATAACTCTCCAAGTTTAGTACAATTTGGATTAACATAAGTTTTTGTTATTTTATTTCTTTCCATATGTTAAAACTTAACCTGTTTTTATATAAAATACCTAAGACAGGATAAAGGGTTAATACCTGAATTTAACAAAGCTGTCAGATACTCATTCCTCAATCACACATATAATGGGTACATTGTTGGAATGATTGAAGAAAGCTATATATCAAATTAGATTAAAAAATCTGATAAATCTTTATGGAATAAATTCCCAATCTCTACATTGTATTATAAATTTACTACTGTTTTAGTAGAATGGAAGCTACCAAGGAATTATAAGACATGATCCACAGCTATGGTCCTCATTGAATTCTGAGATGGAATGACAGCATATATGTTTTTAATATAAATAGGGTATAAGGAGTATAATAAAATTGATATATATATAATGTATATAATCTCTTAAAACTTTAATGTGAGTGGTTGTTAAATTTTCCAGAGTATGTTGTTACACATTAACATATATATATAACATTATATACATAACATTATATATATAATATATATATAACATTTATATATAACATATATGTAAATTTCTTAATGATCCAGTCACAAAGGTAGAACATGTTTGATTGTTTCCATTTCTCAAGAAGGAAAATGAGTTAGCTTTTCACATTAGAATATTCAATTATTTGTCTAAGGATTAAATATGTGATCAAAGCACATTTCTTTGGCTCCTGCAGTTGTATTTTTCCTCTCTATTGTGCCTTTTCCCCCATGATGTTTATGTGGCAGAGAACAAAAGTTTTTAAATTGTTTTATTTATAAAGAGAATTACATTTTAACAAAGGGAAAAGAAGAAGCATCTATTGAAAAACAATTCCAAGAACTTGTAGCTCTATGATTAATTCCACCCTAGAGACCAGAAAGGGTACTAATCATCCAGCCTGTGGACATCTGAGATTCACACACAATGAGCCACAGTTTGAGTCCCCAAAAGAAAAGGGACCAAAAGTAAAAGCCTCTACTCTGAACAAGAAGTCTTTTAAGAGTCATGAAGCCTTGGTCTTGTTCGCTAGAAGAATCACTTATTCTAGGTTTTGCTGGCTGTAAGTATGTTTAAGAAATGGAGATGCAGGTTTATTTGTAAATTTCTCACACTAAAATAATCTGGTAGCAGTTGTATGATTTTAGTATTGGTTACAAATTACTAGAAAACACAACTTCCTAACCTGTTGTAAATTTATATCTCAAGGTACTCTTCTCATTTTGGGTGGAAGGGCAATATTTACATAATGCCTAGATACAATATTGTCTTTTGTGCATGTGCATTCTATAGAGTTTAGTAGTTAGTTTAAATAGTGACTTAAATTTACTTGCGCATTTACAGACAATTCTTTAAAAATTGAATATATGATCATTGTAATGTATTTTAGCTCTATTATAAGGAAAATCTTCCCATTCTTAAATAATAATAGTGTTTGACAATCATTTAGACCTAATTTTGTTTTGTGATTCCAATGATAATATTTTAAAAATCATGTTCTACTTTCCTTGGGTTATTCACTCTATCCAGTCTACAAAACTGGTGTATGTTTGTGAACTCATGATTTCCAGTGTTCACATTATTATTTGATAGAAGCTGTTACTTCTTACTACAATGCTCCTGTGCCTGAATAAAATATCCTTCACATTTGTATACATTGTTTTTAATTACACTATCTAAACTCTAGATTTGGCTCTTACAGTATGCAAGAGTTTGTGCTGTTATTGATAGTGCTTTTTCCCCTATTTTAAAAATATGTAATTGTTAATTTTTATGGGTTTTGAGTGTTTTTAAATTTTTTTTCTTTTTTTCCTATAAAGAGTTTTTAATCACAAACCATCCATTGTATACTGTTTTAAAGTGAATGTGCATGTATATATTTACAAATTCTTATAACTATGAATTGATATATGGCACATAATATTTCAAAATAATTTAATCAGATACACATATATTTGCATATAATATTTTATAATAGCATGAACCAATGCATGAACTATAATATTTACACATGCCATTTTATATCAGATTAATTTATAAATATAATGTTAGCAAAGTGTTATTTTGTGGACAAAGCTCCATGAGAGCCTATCCTGAGCTATTTCAGTTTTGGTTAACAATTATTGTCCCACATTATGGAGGGGCCATAATTTTTACAATCATTAATTCTTTTGATAGGCATTTGGCTGAGTTCCCTATTTCATTTTAATGAAATTGCTTTTAATGTTCTAATTTCCCTCATCACCATCCTTTTTTCCAACCTGTTTCTCTACTACTGTTATTTGTATTTCTGTCATGTTACTTTGGAACCATAAGTCAAAAATAAATTACTGTGATGGAATTTCATTTTTTAAAAACATTCTTATTTTGGTATGTATTGATGAGTTCAGCAGACAGAGAAAATCACTAGAAATATTACTTCTGGCCATACTCCTATGAAACTGTTAAATCAGTTGTAAAAATACTGTCCTTTGATTATAGTGTCAAAATCCACAGGGATTCAGGAAATCTAAGAAGTGGCAACACAACAAGTAAAGAAAATGAGATAAGATTTTCCTGAACTATTTTTTCTTAAAAACACCTTCCCCTTCATTTATTAGCCATGCATATAAGGAAATAATTGGCAGGGCCCAGAGGGCAGAATGTCTGGCTAGTGGTCCTGATGTCCTTTGACTTGCTGAGCATCAAGGTGGACCTAAGTTGGTGGCAAGTACATGACAGAAACTGGATGAAATATAAGAACAAGCATACAGCAGAGGGATTGAGGACATGGTTTCTGGAACCAGACTGCTTGGGTTTGAATCCCAACCTATCTATGTATCTCTCACTGCCTTGGCTTCCTTAGGACTAATGCTGATAATAATTATATTTAATAGCATGGGTTCTTAACAAGAAAAATGATAACATTCAGTGCATATAAGTCATTAGTACGGACAAGGACTTTATAGAGCATTTTATTCTCATTGCCTCCAGCTATGACTTGCTTTTCTGAAATTAGAAAATGAATTTACATTGTTGATGCCAAAATGATCTTGTTAGTACTTTATATTGCTTGGTACCATGACCTCTTAATACTCATCTTTCCTATCTTTCTTTTAGATTTTTTAAAATCTACTTATTACATTTATGACTTTAATTTATTCTTCAGTGCCCGCAATCAAAGTATGTTATGCAGTTGAAAAGCATATAGCCTCATTGCTTCAACATTTAGAACATGTTTCCTTTTCCCTGTGAACTTGGTGCTCTCCCTTCTTCCTCTTCTCTTCCAAATGAGCACTGTTTCTCTGTGCTCTGATGTTGAGACATATCCACCAGTTCATATATCCACAGTTTGAAACCTTATGCCAGTTAAAATGGCAGGAACTATATTTTTTCCTCTATTTCTCTAAAATTAATTAGAAAGGTTATACTAATCCACTAGTGTCTTTGTTCCCTTTTTAGTTTGTTTGTAGATAGGAAAAATATACAGCAAGAAGACCTATCTTGGAAATCAGACCCTCCATGTCCTATTACGCTCCAGTGAGGTTCCCATGGCACTAAGCAGCCCTCCAGAAGAAGAAAACAGTTGCCATTAAGAAACATACACAAATCACAAATGTCCCTTCAGCTCTAAATTATTTTTTTAAGTTAGGCTTATTTCCAGGTTATAAAAACTTTTGATTACCTATTTCCAATGTGATTTACTTGACAGAAAAAAAAAATAAAAAGCAAATGAAAACAAAACAATGCTACTTCAAGCAAATTATTTTCTCTTTTCCTTGGATATAGTTGGACTTGGTTTCACTGTGCTTCACAAGGCCACTGATATAAAATATCCAATTTATAACCTCAATTTGTGAGGGATGAGCCAATACTTACAGGATGAGATTTAGTTTTCATTTAGCAATACCTTAAAGGCTGAATTCCAGGGTTACATAAATTCCAACTACAATAGACATCAAGTTCCATGACAGAGCTCATGTACTCTCTTGAGATTTCTATAATGCCTAACATAGTGCCTTGCTGAGGGCATGTTCACTGAATGGATAAACAGATATGTAATCTCTTCTTTAAAGAGTTATATATGAAAAAGCATATGAGGAAGGTAGACAACAGGAAAAATTTATACACTCATAGAGTTAAAACCCAGGAGGGGTTTTGCATAAACCAGTACATGTTATATAAGGCAGGAATCAGAGTTTGTGGCAATTTATATCCATAAGCCTTTTCTAATAATATCTAGAGAAATCAGAAAAGTGTAAATAGAGGACATTCTCCTTCTCTGGATTTTAGTGAGATACATTGTTGCATTCTTGGCATCCTCTAAAAGTAAGGAGAGAATCAGCAATTGACATTATAAGTAATTACAGAAAACAAAACATTTTCATATAGTTTGTTTTCTTTAAATATCTTATCAGATAATTTCATCATGTATATACACATATTTACTAAATGAATGAAAATAAACATTAATGAATTAATTTATAATATTTAATCATAAATATTGGCTGGATTAGTATTATATCCTGTGAAAAAGTAAATGAAAATAAGTGGCAGTCTGATTGTTTGAAAACAGTATATATCTGATTGATATGATTTTGGTGCCTTATGTTTCTCTGCACTAGGTTTTGGGGTTTATTTGAACATTGATAAAAAAACAAAATGCAAAGCAAAGGTATAAAAAGATGAAAAAGGGAAGGGCTATCAAGTTAAACAGCACTGCTATTTCTTCAACTGGACTTAATAAAAATTAGCATGTGAAAAGATTGCTGTCTCTTTATTCCCTCTTCTCTCTTCCAGATGGCTTAATGGTTGTCCTTCCAAGTGGGGAAAACTGTACAAATATGGGACTAAAATGAATCAGAAGTCTGAAACTTGGCAAGGACGGGAGGTTGCATATTATGGGAGTCAGCACCATGAGCTTAAATGGATATGAAACAATAGAAATAGGTTAGCCACATGATACTGGAAGATTCATTATTGCTGGATGTTACTTAGCCAGTATCCAAGAAAGCAGAGTGTTTCTGTGTGTCACAGAATGAGGCAAAGGTTTGGAAGCAGGTGTATCTGGGTTTGAATGTCAGTTCTACCAATTAATAGTTTTGAGATCTTACAGAGTTTCATTTTTTCCCATTTTTCAGATGTGTAAACCAAGAAATGGAATAAAATAATCCCTAGTTCCACAAGTTTGAGTCTGTATACACAGCACACATATAGCCCACAGCTGAAGTTAATTTATTCTCTTCATCTAACTACAGTTTAAGTCTTAATGATTTGTGACACTGTGGATAATAGCTTATGGAAGAAATCCTAACTTTTTCATGTGACTATCATCCTGTTCTGCAACAAACAAGCTATGTAAAGTTGAATGCATGGGAGGTTGGAATCATACAGGTGTGAAGGAATTCCTTCTGATAGGTTTAACTGAAAATCCTAATTTGCAGATCCCTCTCTTTGTGCTTTTTACTCTTATTTATTTCATCACACTGGTTGGTAACTGGGGGATGATCATCTTAATCTGGTTGAATTCCCAACTTCATACTCCAATGTACTTCTTCCTTAGCAACCTCTCTTTTTGTGACATTTGTTACTCCACTGTCTTTGCTCCTAAGATGTTGGTCAATTTTCTATCAGAATATAAATCTAGCACATTTTCTGGCTGTGTTTTACAGAGTTTCTTTTTTGCAGTGTATGTAACCACAGAGGGCATCCTTCTGTCTATGATGGCTTATGACCGCTATGTGGCAATTGCTAATCCCTTGTTGTATACAGTCATTATGACCCAAAGGGTCTGTATTCAGATGGTCCTTACATCTTACATGGGTGGGCTTGTTAATTCCATGACACACACAATTGGTTTGCTCAAACTAGACTTTTGTGGCCCTAACATTGTAAATCATTATTTCTGTGACATTCCCCCTCTTCTGAGGCTCTCTTGCTCTGATGCTCACACCAATGAGTTGCTGCTTTTGATCTTCTCTGGAGTCATTGCAATGTTCACGTTCATTATCATCATGGTCTCTTATATCTGCATTATCATTGCTATTCAAAGAATCCATTCAGCTGAGGGGAGGTGCAAAGCCTTCTCCACCTGTGCCTCCCACCTGACTGCTGTGACATTCTTCTATGGGTCTGTGACCTTTAGTTACATCCAGCCAAGCTCCCAATATTCCCTGGAACAGGAGAAGGTCTCTGCTGTGTTTTATACACTGGTAATCCCCATGCTGAACCCACTTATTTATAGCCTGAGGAATAAGGATGTGAAAGATGCAGCAAAAAGGACAACATGGTGGAAGAGAACCCTCACTTGACTCAGTTGTGTGTATCATTTTGCTAACCTGCCTTAAACTTGCAAAGATATTGGAGACTTTCCAATATAGTCTCTTAGACAATCTTCTGAAAGAGCTTACAATGTATTTCAAAGAATTGACATTGACAGAAACTAAAAAAAAATACTCTAGCAATAGGGATATATGAAATACATTGGTGTCCCAAAGAAAAGTTGAAATTTCTCTTGGCCTAATATTCTTAGAATACACTATTTTGTTCTAAAAATGCTGTCATTCAAGTACAAATGTGTATCTTCCATTTTGTATTTAAGCTTGCTTATCTAAATGTATACTAGAAAAATAGTCTATAGACAAAAAATAAAAAAACATCATGCACACTTCCATTTAGAACTTTTATTGTGCAGTTACTATGTATTCCAAACCTGAAGAGGTGTAGTTATGGAGCAAAAGCTGTTATAGAAACAAGAAACAGAAGAATATCAGAAATGGGAATGCTTATTTAAAGACAAGAAAACATATGAGTTTGACTCCAGCATGTTATTTTTAAGCAAATGTAGTAGAAAATAAGGCTGAGAAGTTATTTAGGACTACATGTGTGAAGGTCCTTCGATGCCAGAATAGCATGTTTAAAGACTCCATCACTGGGGATGACATCTTAGAAGTCTAAAAGGAATGAAAGTGCTTACTCAAAATTCTAACCTACAGGAAAAGAAATAAAAAATATATAGCTAAAGAAAGAATTATGAACAAACAAAACTGATTGATTCTATTGTTTGCAGAGCATTTAAAAAAAATACCTAATGAAGTTTTAAGTTGAAGGAAATTAACCCAGACAGAAACAGGGAAATGAAGAAAGAATAATACCCACAAGGATAAATATTTGCAAAATAGTAAAAGATATTGACTGATGAAAACAACATCAAAAATGAGTCCCTAAGGGAACAAATGGAGAAGCAAAATATAAGACAGAAAGAGCAAAAAGGTTGCAAGGGAATAAGTGAATTAAACTCTTGTAAATTTCTTCTTCTGTTAAACGTGGTAAAAGTACTGATTTTGAAAAGCCTCTTATAAGTTAAAGATGTATATTGTATTCCTAGAGCAATCAATAAAGTAATCAATCAAAATTTGTAGTTAAAAATGTAATAAAGGAAACAACTTTAATGATATGCCATTGATTACTTCAAGAGTATGCAGAAAGGAAGAAAAAAATTTAGACAGGGAAACATAAATTAAGCAGGGAGATGAAGGTGGTATCTGTAAGTAAGCTATGACAATTACATGCCAAAACTTTTTTCAGATAGATCAGAATTCCTCAACATCAGTATTACTGATATTTTGGACTGGATGATTCTTTGTCATAGGGACTGATCTGTGCAGTGTAGGATGCTTAATAGCAGATGCAGGAAGCACACCTATTTCCATTTTTTAGACAGTAAAAATGTCTCCAGGCACTGTCAAAAATACTGTATAGGGCAAATTGTCTAGGTTGAGAAACACTGGACTAGATTAAGAAAATAAACAACCACCACAAAAGGCATGACTCAAATATATGATGTTTATGACACATAAGGATACAGACAGAAAAAAAATAAATGGAAATTACACCATGCAAATATGCGCTTAAAGGAAGCTATATAACTATATTAATACCAGAAAAATTAAGCATTAAGAGGAAAAAAGAACAGGCCAATAAACATAAAATCATAGCAAAATTGAACTGATTGACATGAATCAAAAAATATGACTACCTACAGAAAACTTATTCTTTCAAATTCACATGGAACATTTGCAAATGTTTGATTATACATTTTCATATAGAACAAATTTCAATAAATGAAGTCCAATAGAGTATATTTTCTTATCACAGTGGAACTAAGCTTGAAATAGACAACAGAAATTCAAGTAATAAATCTCCAAAAGCTTGGAAATTAGGCAACACAGTCATTAAAACAATCCATGCACACATATTAGGAAAGAGAAATCAAAATGCAAATTTTAAAATATTTTGAAGTAAATCAAACTGAAAAATAAATGCAAAATATATAATAAAACTGCAGAAAAATAAGATAGAGAGAGTATAATGGAATGACAGAAATTATTTTTTCTTGGAATATAATTTTGCATGTAGAGAACACAAAAGTATCTTCAAAAGAATGACAAGAGATAACTCAGTTTAGCAAGATCAATATGCAAATATTAAAGTCAGTTCCTATATGGTGGCAGAAAGTAATTGGAAAATAAATTTTTAAATATATCTACTTAACAGCATCAAAACACATCAAATAACTAGAAATAAATCTAACAAAAGGGATATAAGACCTCTAAACTGAAAATTATAAAATATTGGCAGTATAAATTACAGAAGACATAAATAAATAATGATCTATTACACACATGGATATGCAGTTCAATACTGTCAAATATAAATGTGCACAATCTGATCAATAAATTCATTGAAACCGTAATTGAGATCTCTACCATTCTTTTATGCATGTATATGTGTATTTGTTTGTGTGTGCAGAAAATGTCAACATGACCTTATAATTGTATATGCATTTACCTAAAAGAGCCAAGAAAATGTGAAGAATGTGAGCAAAGTTCTATGACTTACTCTACCAAATTTCAAGACTCAATATTCAGCTACAGTAATTAAGAAATTGTGATATTAGTTCAAGGATCAACAAATAAACAAATGAAAAAGAATTGGAAGTCCAGCAGTAGATCCACCCATATACAATCACTTCTTACACAGTAGAGGCACAGATATTCAGATAGGAAAGGCAGTTTTTTCAATAAATGATGCTAGAGCTATTGGATGTACTGTCACAGCCCAAGAGGGCCAACGAGGACAACGAGCATTTTCTGATACATGAACTTTTATTCAGGGCTTACTTACAGGGTGAGAAGTTGTGGAGAGATCATGATGGCTCTTTCAGGCCTGGCAGGCATCACATTCGCAGGGAAGATGACCAAGGGATGCAAAGAGGACACAAAGCCTTTTACAAGGGTTTAAGACAAAGGCCTTCCTAAGGGTGGGGGGAGCATAGACGCAGGAACTGACCTGAGGGCTGGTGCAGGAAGGACTAGAATAGCACTTGAACAATTACATTTTGCTCTTGAGACTAAGAGCCTCTCACCTCCTGCCTGCTTGCATAAAGTTACATTTTAAAGTCAACTTTACCCTTTTCCTCTTTACTGGCTTAGAAAGACAATAGGTTAAACATTTAGCTGCCTGGGTCAGGCAGACTGCTGTGCACCAAAGATCTGCAGGCCTGTTTTTCGCTCAGGCCATGGGTTGCCACATATACATACTGAAAAAATAAATGAAACTTGACTTCCACCTCACACAATACAAAAGACTGACTCAAGATGGATCATAAACCTCAATATTAAAGATGAAAGAATGGTGTCTCTAGACAAACGTGAGACACTTCAAGGTCTTCATGAGCTTGGGTTGTCAAGGGTTTGTTCATTAGGACACACAAATGCTCAATATAAAAGTAGTGGAAGAATTAGTCTTTGCTAAAATTGAGTACTACTGTTCCTTAAGATATACCATTAAAAATATAAAGACAAGCCACTGAATATGGAAGAAAATTCATATTATGTGTATTTGACAAAATACTTATATCTAGAACAACTACAACTCAGTAACCAAAAAAACCAATGTGATGGTTAAAAATGTACAGAATTAGAAGGGGTAGTTTCCAATGGAAGTCATTCAAAAGAGTCAATAAACATATAAAACATGTTCAATGTCTATAATCACACATTCCTGAAACATTTGTGAAAGTGTGACCACCACATTGGAGAACTGTTTGGCATTAAGACAAACATCTGCCTAAATTATGACCAGGACTTCCACCTAAATAGGAATGCATAAATCCACATCAAAATACATGAACAAAATGCTCATGGCATCTTTATTCATAAACTTGAACCAACAAAATTGTTCATTGTTAGGATAATCAATAAATAAACTCTGTTATATTCATATAATGGAAGACTACATAGCATTAAAAAGAAAAAGTAGACATGTAAAACAACATGGGTGAGACTCACTAAAGTTATGCCCAGTTATTCAGGGCAAAGATTTATAGGAAGCAATATATAAAAAGGATATTCATGGCCAAAGGTGTCATACTCTAGAAACATAAGAGTAGCTAATATTTGAAAAAAAATCAATGTAATATTCAATATTTACTGCAAAAATACATAAATTAAGAAAAAATAGATTTTCAGAGCATAAACTAACACATTCAAGATAAAAAACTCTGAAAGCAGTAATAGTTGAGGGCATCTTAAATATTGACAAAGTGAATAAAGCAAACATTATGTGAGTTTCTGAAAATTTTCCCCTGAGCCTAGAATGAAACCAGGATGCCTCCAATCAGAATTTCTATTCAACATTGTGCCAAAGTCCTGAAGAAGGAAATAAATCAATAAAAAAGAAATAAAATGCATTACATTTGAAGTAAGAAAGCAAAATTGTCATTATTTGCATATGATATAATTAAGTATATAGAAATCCAAAGTTTAGGATAAATAAATGACTATAGAAAGGTCACATATATATCAATTCTATTTATAAATAAAAACAAAAATTGAAAATAATATATTAATGAACAATTAAATATCATGAAAATACCAAGACCATTATATTTTAATTTTGAAATAAGGAAGAAACTCCAAAGTCTGAAAATATCAAGATCAAATGATATATGCAGATTCATAGATGAGAGGCTCAATAAGGCAATGATGTCAGTTAAATTTATTTATATATTCAATGAAATCTAATATAAAACCTGACAGTATTTTCTGGGGTGTGGAATGTGCAAAAAAACAAAAAAACAAAAAAACAAAAAAACAGCAATAATAATTCAAACAATATCAAAGTAGAAAGAAATAGAAGTAACTAGTCAAAGACATTGTCCTACATCAATAAATGGTGCCTGGTCAATTTCACATATATAAATAGCATATGTCTTAATGCCTATCACAAACCATACAATGTGTAAAAACAAATTTCAGATATAAGTAGGATAATAAAAATTATAATAAAAATGAGACTAAATTAAATAAATGGACTAAAAATTTCCTAAAGAAGATACAAAAGTGCTGACCATTAAAGGAGAAAGATGATACATTGAACTATATTAATATTAAAAATCAATTTAAGGGATGAAAAGACAAGCCAGAGAGTCAGAGGAAATGTTGTTACTACATACATAACTGCAAAAGGTGCATAACAAAAATGTATATAGAAATCATGCATACCATTAATCAAGACAGACAATGCAATAGAAAATCGTCAAAACACTTGAATAGGCATTTCATAAAATGGACATCAAAATGCCTCCCTGAAACATAAAGCAAAAAGAAAGCAAAGCTTGTCAACTCCATTAGTAATCTGTGAAATGCACAGGAAGATATTATTACAAACTCACCAAAAAAGCTAAAATTAAAAAGATGGAGACTACTGAGTCTTGGTGAAAATGTAGAGCTTTGAGGACTCTCATAAAACACTGATGGAAGTGTTAATTTGAACACTCACTTTGGGAAATAGTAATGACAGTATCTAATAAGGCTGTATGTACAGAATCCAGAATTCTTACAATGTATTTTCTATAATATGGTTTTCAACACTTAAAAGACCTGTAAAGAAAGAATACTCATAGAAAAAGCAACCCAGTAAAATAGTCAATAGAAACTGCCTCTGAGAGGGCCACATATTGGATTTAGTAGAAACAAAATTTCTAAGTAGCTATTATAAATCATATTTCCAAAAATGTAAAATTAAAAAAAATGTATAAATAAAGAAGTACTTGGATTTCTGGTTGACCAAGAGGTTGACATAGGGCCCTCCAGGTTTCTGTACCCACAGAGAATCAATGGACAATTAGCAAAAACTGCAGAGCCATCTTCTTCTGAGCTTTGAGAAAAATTTTAGATGGTTCTAGTAAAATGAAGAATGCTGAATCAAGAATACACACTGTGGCAATCCGTGGCCTGAGCAAAACAGGCCTGCAGATCTTTGATGCACAGCAGTCTGCATGACCTAGGCAGCTAAATGTTTAACCTATTGCCTTTCTAAGCCAGTAAAGAAACAAAGGGTAAATTGACCTTAAAATGTAACTTTATGCAAGCAGGTTTTTTTGTGACTTTAGTGTCACAAAAAAAGCAAAATGTAATGTTCAAGTGCTATTCTAGTCCTTCCTGCACCACCTCCCAGGTCAAAGTAACCTGTTCCTGCATCTAGGCTCCCCCCACCCTTAGGAGGGCCTTTGTCTTAAACCCTTATAAAAGGCCTTCTCCCCTTTTTGCATTGCTCAGTTGTCTTCCCTGTGAATGTGATGCCTGCCCCGCCTGAGAGAGCCATCATGATCTCTCCATGACTTCTCACCCTGTAAGTAAGCCCTGAATAAAAGTTCACGTATCAGAAAATGCATGTTGTCTTCTTTGGCCTCTGGACTGGTATGACCCTCTTGGGCTGTGACACACACCTTGGTGGGCTGGACGGTGGTTAGGTGGGGCATGCCATGCAGCCTTGGAGGCCTTGGCTACCAACCATGGGCAAGCTCTCCACGCATGGGCAGCCTGGTGCAGTGCTCCAACTATAGCTGTCAGCTTGTTATGATGCCATCTCGTACCAACCTGGCTACTGGAATCCCCAGTAGTAAAGTGAAATACTCAAGGCTCTCCAGCACAGACAATGGCTACATTGACCTTCAGTTTAAGAAAAGCCCTTCTAAGATTCCTTATAAGGCCATTGCGCTTGCCATCATGCTGTTTTTGATTGGCACCTTTCTCATTATCATAGGCTCCCTCCTGCTGGCTGGCTACATCAGCAAAGAGGGGGCTGACCGGGCCTTTCCCTTCCTGATCATTGGCACCCTGGTGTTCTTGCTGGGTTTTTACCACCTGCACATCCAAAGGCTACTGAGGTTACTCCTATGATGACATTCTAGACTTTGATGACTAGTACCCATCACAGCCCAGAGAAAAGTCACAGATGGGACTGAGCCCAGCTTTAAGACAATGGGCAAAAACTGGCTATGGGCTAAGGAATTCTGCAGTGTGCAGATGTTTAACAAAACTCTGGCCAGATTTTATGGGTCCATCTGAAAGATGTTAACTGAGCTTACAATTAGCTATCTAGGTAAAAAAATATCTCTATTTTTCATCTCCTGGCCCCGGCAAAAGCTCCTGATGAGTTTCTCCACTTGAATTATATCATGGAAGAATAGCAATGTTAATTGTATAGGGGAGCAGGAAGTTATTCTATAGTGGAAAATGTTACCGCCACCACCCTTTTTAGAGTTGAGTGTTTCTTTTAAATAGTCCTCATTCTCAAATTGTTCTTGTGAAAAATGGAAAAATGTGGTATGTATAATTTCTTATTACTAAGTAATTTATTTTGAAAATTTCTAAGTACCAAGAAAAAACCCAAAAATAAAAGCAGAGGCTTTTTGGAGTTCTGGTGAACATAGAAAGGGGATGGGCAGAGCGCAGGCTGAGAAAATTCACTAAACACCACAACTTCCCAAGAAAAGGGGAGCGTTTGCTCACAGCCATCATCCTGGTGGACAGGGAACACTCCTGCCTGTTGCCGGCCCCATAGCCCAGAGCTGCCACAGACAACACACTGTGATGGAAGTGCTTCCAGTAACATGCACACACCACAAACTCAGGCATCGACATTAGCCTTCCCTGCACCCTCAGCTGGTTGTCCCAGAGTTGGGAAGGTGGAGCAGTGTGAATTAACATGCCCCATTCAGCCATACTTTCGGTAGACTGGGAGCCTCCCTACACAGCCCTGAATCCCAGAACTGCCCTGGGGGGATGGCACTCACCTGTGACATAGCAAGTCATCCCTCAACAGAGGACCTGGGGGTGCACGGCCTGGAAGAGGGACCCACTCGCAAGTCTCAGGGGACATATGGCAATAACAAGGATTTGTGGGTCAGCAGCAGAGACAAACTGTGGCAGTACTGAACTGAAGAATGAGACTATTGCAGCAGCTTTAAAACTCCAGGAACACCAGGGAGATTTGATTGTTAGAGCCCCCCCCCTTCCCTGAACGCCCGGAAACACACCCCATATACAGGGCGGGCAACACCAACTACACACACAAGCTTGGTACACCAACTGGACCTCACAAGACTCACTCCCCCACTCACCACAAAGACAAAGTGGGGGAGAACTGGCTTGAGGGGAACAGGTGGCTCCTGGATGCCACCTGCTGGTTAGAGAAAGTCTACTCCACAAAGCTGTAGATCTGACAAATTAGAGATAAGGATTTCAACTGGTATGTAAATCCTAAAAGAACCCTATCAAGTTAAGAAAATGACAAGAGGCCAAAAACAACAGAAAATTTTAAAGCATATGAAAAAACCAGATGATATGGATAACCCAAGCCCAAGCAACCAAATCAAAAGATCAGATGAGACACAGTACCTGGAACAATTAATCAAAGAACTAAAGATCAATGATGAGACCATGACACAGAATATAAAGGACATCAAGGAGACCCTAGAAGAGCATAAAGAAGACATTGCATGAGTAAATAAAAATTAGATGTTCTTATGGAAATTAAAGAAACTGTTGACAAAAGTAAAAAGATTCTGGATACTCATAGTACAAGAATAGAGGAAGTTGAACAATGAATCAGTGACCTGGAAGATGACAGAATGGAAAATGAAAGAGAAAAAGAAAAAATGGGGAAAAAATTGAAAAAATCATAATGGACATCAGGGATATGTTAGATAATATAAAACATCCAAATATAAGACTCATTGGTGTTCCAGAAGGGGAAGAGAAGGGTAAAGGTCTAGGAAGAGTATTTAAAGAAATTGTTGGGGAAAACTTCCCAAATCTTCTAAACACCATAAATACACAAATCATAAATTCCCAGTGAACCCCAAATAGAATAAATCCAAATAAACCCACTCTGAGACATACTCTGATCACATTGTCAAATACAGAAGAGCAGGTGCAAGTTCTGAAAGCAGCAAGAGAAAAGCAATTCACCACATACAAAGGAAACAGCATAAGACTAAGTAGTGACTACTCAGCAGCCACCATGGAGGTGAGAAGGCAGTGGCATGACATATTTAAATTCTGAGGGAGAAAAATTCCAACCAAGAATACTTTATGCAGCAAAGCTCTCCTTCAAATTTGAGGGAAAGCTTAAATTTTTCACAGAAAGACAAATGCTGAGAGAATTTGCTAACAAGAGACCTGCCCTACTGGAGATACTAAAGAGAGCCCTACAGACAGAGAAACAAAGAAAGGAGAGAGAGACATGGAGAAAGGTTCAGTACTAAAGAGATTCACTATGGGTACATTAAAGGATATTAATAGAGAGAGGGAAAAAATATATATGACAAACATAAACCAAAGGATAAGATGGCTGATTCAAGAAATGCCTTCATGGTTATAACATTGAATATGAATGGATTAAACTCCCCAATTAAAAGATAGAGATTTGCAGAATAGATTAAAAAAAATGAACCAGCAATATGTTGCATACAAGAGACTCATCTTAGACACAGGGACACAAAGAAATTGAAAGTGAAAGGGTAGAAAAAAATATTTCAAGCAAGCTATAGCCAAAAGAAAGCAGGTGCAGCACTATTAATCTCAGATAAAATAGACTTTAAAATGCAAGGATGTTATGAGAGACAAAGAAGGCCACTACATACTAATAAAAGGGGCAATTCAACAAGAAGAAATAACAACCATAAATCTTTATGCACCCAGTCAAGGTGCCACAAAATACATGAAACAAACACTGACAAAACTAAAGGAAGCAAGGGCAGGGCAAGATGGCAGAGCGGTGAGGAGCAGAATTTTGTCTCTCCCCTAGAGCAGCTGGCAATTACCCAAGAACTATATGAAACAGTGTTTTCGGGGTCTCCAGTAACCAGTCACACATTGCACACAAGTTTGGAATTGGAGGAAAAGCTGAGAATGCAGTGAACATTGTAAGCTCCCCAGACCAGGGATCTGGCGGCCCTCCCCACCCAGACCTCACAGGCTGTCTTGCTGCCGGCTCCCTGAAAGGGGGGAAAAAACACCAAAAAACAGCAATCTGCCGAGGGCAAGAAGGGAGGCTCAACCCAGCCTCAACTGCAGAATTAATTAACAAATTAATTAACAAACTTTGGGAGCTGGGGTGCTAAAGAAGGGCTGGGCTCTGAGAAGTGGGGGCACATAAAAGCGGGCACCCTTCCCAGACTCCAGAAAAGCCATTTTTTTTCCCCTACATTTTGTCCCTTCTGGCTTCTCACTGATCCATTATCTTTTTGCATTTCAATAGCCCCTGGCAGAGGTAGAACTTAAGCTGTTGGAGAGTAATTATCAGACAATAGCCCAAAGCATATCTTTAAATGCTCTATTCTGACACTGACAAAACTTCCAGGCTGGGGAAAGACTTTTAAAAGAGACTCTTTTTTTTTTTGTTTTTTCTTTTTCTTGTTTTTCTTTTCTATTTTTTTTTTAATCTAAAAGTAATATATGTGGTTATTTTCTATTGGAAGGCCCAGGTTGAGGGCCTAGGCTGGGCTTGGAGAGACAGAGTACCCACAGTGTCTTTGAGTTCCATATTCACTACAGAAGGTCTCCACCCCCTTCTTTAATTGGCAACTCAGGCTGACCAAGGAATCTACCTGGAGAGGCCCCAAAGAAGAGAGGGGAGAAGGGAATAGTGCCCCTGAGAGACAACTGGAGTTCTGAGGATTGGGAGAGTGGAGGGAGGTCCAGCTCAACTGGCAGTCCTCCTTCTGGGAATTCAGACCCCAGGGGCTGGAATTCAGATTCTGGCTTCAGTCAGCCACACCCCTGACAGGATCAGAGTCACCAGGAGAACTAAAGTCTACATACCTCCTTACACTGGTGGGGGAGCTGCAGGCTGGCCAGCGCCACCTGCTGGACAGGAGAGGGAAAGAACCAATTCTAAAGGCCTCATAGGAGGGTCTCATTCTGAGGAAAACTCCATACCCTCCCAATGAGACCTGGGCCTCACTAGACTGGAAAAATCTGACTAGGGTTGACCATATCTGAGGAGACCCACTCACAAAAAGGTTACATAGAGGCAGAGCAAGAAACAGAAAAAACAAGAGGGGAAAAATTCTGATCAACTAAATAGAACCTAAGTTAGAGGTCGAGAATAAGTTCAACTGAATTACAGAGGCCAGAGAACAAAGCCAACCAACAAGAAAACCACTAGGTAAAAGATAGAAAACAAGCTCCAAAATAAACTAATCAAGAAAATCAGATGCCTAGACAACTTAAGATAACAAGCCATACCAGGAAACATGAAAACATGGACCAGCCAAAGGAACAAACTAATAGCTCAGCTGAGACACAGGAGTGGAGACAACTAATGCTAAATAAATTTGATGAAATGAAGAAAGATATATTAAAAGAGCTGAAGGATATAAAGAAGACACTGGCTGACCATAAAGAAGAATTCATAAACTTAAAAAAACAAATGGCAGAACTCATGGGAATGAAGGCCACAATGGAGGAGATGAAAAACACAATGGAGGGACACTACAGTAGATTTGAACAGGCAGAAGAAAGGATCAGTGAATTGGAAGACAGATCATTCGAATTCATACACACAAAAGAACAGATGGTGAAAAAAATGGAAAAATATGAGCAGGGTCTTAGGGAGCTGAGTGACAACATGAAACACACAAATATACGTGTTACGGGTATCCCAGAAGGAGAAGAGAGGGGAAAAGGGACAGAAAGACTAATAGAAGACATATTCACTGAAAATTTCCCAACTCTTGTAAAAGACAGAAAATTAGAGATTCAAGAAGTACAACGTACCCCAAATAGAATAGATCCCAATAGACCTACTCCAAGACACTTACTGGTCAGATTGTCCAATGTCAAAGACAAAGAGGATTCTGAAAGCAGCAAGAGAAAAGTGATCCATCACATACAAGGGAAGGTTGATAAGACTATGTACAGATTTCTCTGCAGAAACCATGGAGGCAAGAAGACAGTGGCATGATATATTTAAGATACTGAAAGAGAAAAACTGCCAACCAAGAATTCTATATCCAGCAAAACTTTCTTTCAAAAATGAGGGGTATTGGCCTACCCCAGCTCGATGGTTGCTAACATGACCACAGACATAGGGGACTGGTGGTTTGATGGGTTGAGCCCTCTACCATAAGTTTTACCCTTGGGAAGACGGTTGCTGCAAAGGAGAGGCTAGGCCTCCCTATATTTGTGCCTAAGAGTCTCCTCCTGAATGCCTCTTTGTTGCTCAGATGTGGCCCTCTCTCTCTGGCTAAGCCAACTTGAAAGGTGAAATCACTGCCCTCCCCCCCATGTGGGATCAGACACCCAGGGGAGTGAATCTCCCTGGCAACGTGGAATATGACTCCCGGGGAGGAATGTAGACCCGGCATCGTGGGACAGAGAACATCTTCTTGACCAAAAGGGGGATGTGAAAGGAAATGAAATAAGCTTCAGTGGCAGAGAGATTCCAAAACGAGCCGAGAGATCACTCTGGTGGGCACTCTTATGCACACTTTAGAAAACCCTTTTTAGGTTCTAAAGAATTGGGGTAGCTGGTGGTGGATACCTGAAACTATCAAACTACAACCCAGAACCCATGAATCTCGAAGACAGTTGTATAAAAATGTAGCTTATGAGGGGTGACAATGGGATTGGGAAAGCCATAAGGACCAAACTCCACTTTGTCTAGTTTATGGATGGATGTGTAGAAAAGTAGGGGAAGGAAACAAACAGACAAAGGTACCCAGTGTTCTTTTTTACTTCAATTGCTCTTTTTCACTCTAATTATTATTCTTGTTATTTTTGTGTGTGTGCTAATGAAGGTGTCAGGGATTGATTTAGGTGATGAATGTACAACTATGTAATGGTACTGTAAACAATTGAAAGTACAATTTGTTTTGTATGACTGCGTGGTATGTGAATATATCTCAATAAAATGATGATAAAAAAAAAAGCCCTTAAAGAAAAATGAGGGAGAGATTAAAACATTTTCAGACAAACAGACACTGAAAGAGTTTGTGAATAAGAGACCAGCACTGCAAGAAATACTAAAGGGAGTGCTACAGGCTGATAGGAAAAGACAGGAGAGAGAGAGTTGGAGAAGAGTGCAGAAATGAAGATTATCAGGAAAGGTAAAAGGAGAGGAAAAAATAAGATATGACATATAAATTCCAAAAAACAAAATGGTAGTAGAAAGTACTGCCCTTACAGTAATAACACTAAATGTAAATGGATTAAACTCCCCAATAAAAAGACACAGACTGGCAGAATGGATTAAAAAACAAGACCCATCTATATGCTGTCTACAAGAAACTCACTTTAGACACAAGGACAAACATAGACTGAAAGTGAAAAGTTGGAAAAAGATATTTCATGCAAACAAAAACCAGGAAAAAAGCGGGAGTAGCTATATTAATATCAGAGAAGTTAGACTTCAAAACAAAACAATTAAAAGAGACAAAGAAGGGCACTATATATTAATAAAAGGATCAATTCATCAAGAAAACATAACAATCATAAATATTTATGCACCAAGCCAGAATGCCCCAAAATTCATGAGGCAAACACTGCGATCACTGAAAGGAGAAATAGATACCTCTACAATAATAGTTGGAGACATCAATACACCACTCTCATCAATGGATAGAACATCTAGACAGAGGATCACTAAAGAAACAGAGATGTTGAATTGTATGATAAATGAACTAGACTTGACAGACATTTATAGAACACTACATCCAACAACAGCAGGATACACTTTTTCTCAAGTGCTCATGGAACATTCTCTAGGATAGACCACATGTTGGGTCACAAAGCAAGTCTCAACAAATTTAAAAATATTGATATTATACAAAACACTTTCTCAGACCACAATGGAATGAAGTTGGAAATAAATAAAAGGCAGAAGGTCATAAAATTCCCAAGCATATGGAGGCTAAACGACACCCTCTTAGAAAACCAGTGGGTAAAGGAAGAAATTACAAGAGAAATTAGTAAATACCTCGAGGCAAATGACAATGAAAACACAACTTATTAAAACTTACGGGATGCAGCAAAGGCGGTGCTGAGAGGGAAATTTATTGCCCTAAATGCCTATATTAAAAGAGAAGAGAGAGCAAAAATTGAAGAGTTAACTGCTCACCTGGAGGAATTAGAGAAAGAACAGCAAACTAACCCCAAAGCAAGCAGAAGGGAAGAAATAACAAAGATTAGAGCAGAAATAAATGCAATTGAGAACAGGAAAACAATAGAGAGAATCAACAAAACCAGAAGTTGGTTCTTTGAGAAAATCAGTAAAATCGATGGACCACTGGCTAGACTAACAAAAAAAAGAGAGAGAGCAGACGCAAATAAACGCAATCAGAAATGGGAAAGGAAATATAACTACCGACCCTGCAGAAATTAAGGAGATAATCAGAAGATACTATGAGCAACTATATGCTAATAAACTAGACAACTTAGATGAAACGGACAACTTCCTAGAAAACCATAAACAACCAACATTAACTCAAGAAGAAATAGATGACCTCAACAAACCAATCACTAGTAAAGAGATTGAGTCAGTCATCAAAAAGCTCCCAAAAGGGAAAAGCCCAGGACCAGATGGTTTCACATGTGAAATCTACCAAACATTCAAGAATGAATTAGTACCAATCCTGCTCAAACTCTTCAAAAAAGTTGAAGAGGAAGGAAAGCTACCTAACTCTTTCTATGAAGCCAACATCACCCTAATACCAAAACCAGACAAGATACTACAAAAAAAGAAAATTATACACCAATTTCTTTAATGAATATAGATGCAAAAATCATCAACAAAACACTAGCAAATCAAATCCAGCAGCACATTAAAAGAATTATACACCACAACCAGGTGGGATTTATTCCAGGTATGCAAGGCTGGTTCAACAGAAGAAAATCAATTAATGTAATATACCACATCAATAAATCAAAGCAGAAGAACCACATGATCATCTCGATTGATGCAGAAAAGGCATTTGACAAAATTCAACATCCTTTCCTGATGAAAACACTTCAAAGAATAGGAATAAAAGGGAGCTTTTTCAATATGATAAAGGCAATATATGAAAAACCCACAGCTAACATCACACCCAATGGGGAGAGACTGAAAGCTTTCCCTCTAAGATCAGGAACAAGACAGGGATGCCCACTATCACCACTATTATTCAACATTGTGCTGGAAGTTCTAGCTAGAGCAATTAGGCAAGAAAAAGAAATAAAAGGCATCCAAATTGGAGAGGAAGAAGTAAAACGTTCACTATTTGCAGATGGCATGATTCTGTACATAGGAAATCCAGAAAAATCTTCAGCAAAGCTACTAGAACTAGTCAATGAATACAGCAAAGTAGCAGGCTACAAGATCAACATGCAAAAATCTGTAGTGTTCCTACACACAGGTAATGTGCAACAAGAGGAGGAAATCAAGAAAAAAATCCCATTTACAATAGCAACCAAAAGAATCAAGTATTTAGGAAAAAACTTAACCAAGGACATGAAAGACCTTTACATAGAAAACTGTAAGAAACTGCTAAAAGAAATTGAACAAGACCTGAAAAAATGGAAGAAAATACCATGTTCATGGATTGGAAGACTAAATATAGTTAAGATGGCAATTTTACCTAAACTGATTTGCAGATTCAATGTAATACCAATTCAAATCCCAACAACTTACTTTACAGAAATAGAAAACCCAATAACTAAATTTATTTGGAAGGGTAAGGTGCCCCGAATAGCCAAAAATATCTTGAGAAAGAGGAATGAAGTGGGAGGTCTCACACTACCTGATTTTGAAGCATATTACAAAGCTACAGTGCTCAAAACAGCATGGTACTGGCATAAGGACAGATATACTGATCAATGGAATTGAATTGAGTGTTCAGAAGTAGACCCTCACATCTATGAACAACTGATTTTTGATAAGGCAGTGAAGCCAAAGCAACTGAGAAAGAGCAGCCTGTTCAATAAATGGTGTTTGGAGAACTGGATATCCATTTCCAAAAGAATGAAAGAGGATGTCCATCTCACACCTTATACCAAAATTAACTCAAAGTGGATCAAAGACCTAAACATTAGCACCAAGACCATAAAACTCTTAGAAGAAAATGTAGGGCAATATCTTAAAGATCTTGTGATAGGAGGAGGTTTCTTAGACCTCACACCCAAGGCACAAGCAACCAAAGAACAAATAGACAAATGGGATCTCCACAAAATTAAACACTTTTGTACATCAAAGGATTTTGTCAGAAAAGTAAAAAGGCAACTTACACAATGGGAGATGATATTTGGAAACCACATGTGCCGGTTTGAATGCATTTTGTCCCCCAAACGCCATTATCTTTGATGTAGTCTTGTGGGACAGACTTTTAGTGTTGATTAGATTTGCTTGGAATGTGCCCCACCCAGCTGTGGGTGATGACTCTGATGAGATATTCCCATGGAGGCATGTGCCTGCCCATTCAGGGTGGGTCTTGATCAGTGGAGCCATATAAATGAACTGGCTCAAGGAGAGAAAACGGAGTGCAGCTGTGAGTGACGTTTTGAAGAAGAGCAAGCTTGCTAGAGAGGAATGTCCTGGGAGAAAGCCATTTTGAAACCAGAACTTTGGAGCAGACGCCAGCCACGTGCCTTCCCAGCTAACATGTTTTCCGGACGCCATTTGCCATCCTCCAGTGAAGGTACCTGATTACTGATGTGTTACCTTGGACACTTTATGGCCTTAAGACTGTAACTGTATAACCAAATAAACCCCCTTTTTATAAAAGCCAATCCATCTCTGGTGTTTTGCATTCCGCAGCAGTAGCAAACTAGAACACCACATATCGGATAAGGGTTTAATATCCCAAATATATAAAGGAATCCTGCATCTCAATAACAAAAAGACAAACAATCCAATTAAAAATGGGCAAAAGACATGAACAGACATTTTTCTGAAGAGGAAATAGAAATGGCTCAAAAGCATATGAAAAAATGCTCAACTTCACTGGCTATTAAGGAAATGCAAATCAAAACCACAATGAGATATCATCTCACACCTATCAGAATGGCCATTATCCAAAAAACAGAAAATGACAAGTGCTGGAGAGGATGTGGAGAAAGAGGCACACTTATTCATTGTTGGTGGGAATGTAGAATGGTACAACCACTCTGGAAGACAGTATGGAGGTTCCTCAGGAAGCTAAATATAGATTTGCCATATGACCCAGCTATTCCATTGCTAGGTATATACTCAGAGGAACTGAAACTTAAGACACAAACAGACATTTGTAAACTGATGTTTATTGCAGCATTATTCACACTTGCCAAGAGATGGAAACAGCCCAAATGTCCATCAAAGGATGAGTAGATAAACAAACTGTGGTATACAAACATGATGGAATATTATGAAGCTGTACGACAGAACAAACACATGGATCATGTAATAATGTGGATGAACCTTGAGGACATTATGTTGAGTGAAGTTAGCCAGTAACAAAAGGACAGATTCTGTATGGTCCTACTAATATGAACAGACATTAATGAACAAACTTTGGGAGTTAAAAGCTGACAACACAGGTGACCAGGAGATAGAAAGAGGGCAGAGATCAGCCATTTGATGCTGAAGGACTATAGAATGTTTAGGATTGATTGCATAGATCCAGAAATAGATAGCATAATACTGTGTGATGATAGCACGGTATTGTTAGTACACTGAACAAAGATGTCTGTGAGTAAAGCTGAAAGAGGTGGGATAGGAGAATGTATGACACCAGAGGTAAAGATAGATGACAAAGACTGGGACTGTATAACATGGCAAAAACTGGAGTGGCCAATGACTGTTACTAAATATACAAATATAAAAATGTTTTTGCATGTGGGAAAGCAAATGAATGTCAACCATGTAGAGAGTTGAAAAGGGATGGTATTCAGGAAAAAACATAATCAAAGCAAACTGGAATCTATGGTCAACAGAAACATTGTAATATACCTCCATTAAATGTAACAAAGGCAATATGCCAATGCTAAATGTATATGAGGGGGGGATATAGGGGAGGAATATGGGATTCTTGGTAGTGGTGTTATTTGCTGTCCTTACTAGTTTATTGTATTGTATGACATGTTATTTTTCTTTTTACCATTTTTTTCTTATTGCTAAAAAAAAACCCCATTTTTCTTGTAGTAATCAGTATGTTCAAGTGCTGACTGTGGTGATAAATGTACAACTTTATGATGAAACCATGAACAACTGTTTGTACACTGTGGATAAATGTATGGTATGTGAATATAACGCTATAAAATTTTAGGAAAATATACATATAGGAGTAAAAGTATTGGAGAAAACATGGTGAGAGGGATGATGCCTCACCAATACTACAATGTGTAAACTCAGAATTGAATCCTAGAACATAGCCTAACGTGGACACAATAATTGTAATAGTCCCTAAACTGTAAACTCTTACAGCAGTTAACTCTATCCCTGAATTGTAATGCCTATCTTTCAACTTTGAGATGCTGATCCCCTAGCATATAACCTGATTGGTCTCTGGAACAATGCACATCTCTGAGACACCTGAAACTCAGAGCTAGAGCTCGGCAGATATGAATGTCAGTATTAGTGCATACAGCCACTGTCAAAAAAAAAAAAAAAAAAAAAGCTGAAAAAGAGCCCAGACTTCAATTAGTGATATGAATGAAGCAGGTCTGGCTAAGACCAGGGCAAGCCAGGCCAAAGGGTAAAGGTTGAAACTGATTGTGTTTTAAAACTTCAAATTCCATATGATACCAAGGGAATAGATATCTATTTGGTACAGGATCTAAATTTTCTAAACAGTACAACTCTACAGTTGATTTGTTCAAACACCACAATTGCATGGAACTTTGAATAGGAAGTGAGATACGGTAGGTTAGTATAGGCTGGAGTGAAATAGTGACACATCCTAGAGTAATTTTGGCAGATAATAAAAAATATATTTACAGCCTCCCCCTCCCCAGCCCCGAGGATCTGGAGGAGGGTGTGGATGTGTTGGACATTCTCACCTGGACTGGTGTTGATGTTGTCACAAACATTGGGACTGGCAGTTTGATGTGCTGAGCCCTCGATCATGGGACTTGCCCTTATGAAGCTCATTACCACAAAGGAGAGTCTAA
This sequence comes from Choloepus didactylus, assembly GCF_015220235.1. NCBI lineage: Eukaryota > Metazoa > Chordata > Mammalia > Pilosa > Megalonychidae > Choloepus > Choloepus didactylus. The sequence goes on along the minus strand of NC_051327.1, from coordinate 7,647,458 downwards.
ACTTGCATGCAGTTGTGCCTAAGAGTCTCCCCCTGAGTACCTCTTTGTTGCTCAGATGTGGCCCTCTCTCTCTCTAACTGAACCATCTCGACAGGTGAACTCTCTGCCCTCCCCCCTACATGGGACCCAACTCCCAGGGATGTAAATCTCCCTGGCAATGCAGAGTATGACTCCTGGGGATGAATGTGGACCCACCATCGTGGGACTGAGAGTATCTTCTTGACCAAAAGGGGGATGCAAAGTGAGACGGAATAGTTTCAGTGGCTGAGAGATTTCAAATGGAGTTGAGAGGTCACTCTGGTGGACATTCTTATGCACTATATAGATAACACCTCTTAGGCTTTAATGTATTGGAATAGCTAGAAGTAAATACCTGAAACTACCAAACTCCAATCCAGCAGTCTGGACTCCTGAAGACAATTATATAATAATGTAGATTACAAGGGGTGACAGTGTGATTGTGAAGACCTTGTGGATCACACCCCCTTTATCTAGTGTATGAATGAGTGGAGGAATGGGGATAAAAACTAAAGGACAAATGGGGTGGGATGGGGGAATGATTTGGGTGTTCTTTTTTCACTTTTATTTTTTATTCTTGTTCTGGGTCTTTCTGATGTAAGGAAAATGTTCAGAGATAGACTGTGGTGATGAGCACATAGCTATGTAATCATACTGTGGACAGTGGATTGTATACCATGGATGATTGTGTGGTGTGTGAATGTATTTCAATAAAACTGAATTTAATAAAAAAAAAAAAACTAAAGGAAGCAATTGATGTTTCCACAATAATTGTGGGAGATGTCAACACATCACTCTCTCTTTCAGATAGATCCAAAATACAGAAGACCAATAAGGAAATTGAAAACCTAAACAATCTGGTAAATGAATTGCATTTAACAGACACATATAGAACATTACATTCCAAATCAGCAGGACACACATTCTTCTCTAGTGCTCACAGAAGTTTCTCCAAAATAGAACATATGCTGGGACATAAAACAAGGCTCAATGAACATAAAAAAAATTGAAATTATTCAAAACACATTCTCTGACCACAAGGGAATACAGTTAGAAGTCAATAACCATCAGAGACTTAGAAAATTCACAAATACCTGGAGGTTAAACAACATGCTCCTAAACAATCAGTGAGTTAAAGAAAAAATGGCAAAAGAAATTGCTAAATATACGGAGACAAATGAAAATGAGAACACAACATGCCAAAACCTATGGGATGCAGCAAAGGTAGTACTGATGGGGAAATTTATAGCACTAAATGCGTATATTAAAAAGGAAGAAAGAGCCAAAATCAAAGAACTAATGGATCAACTGAAGTAGCTAGAAAATGAACAGCAAACCAATCCTAAACCAAGTAGAAGAAAAGAAATAAAAAGGATTAAAGCAGAAATAAATGAAATAGAGAACAAGAAAACAATAGAGAGGATAAATAACACCAAAATTTGGTTCTTTGAGAAGATCAACAAGATTAACAAGCCCCTAGCTAGACTGACAAAATAAAAAAGAGAGAAGACCCATATAAACAAAATAATGAATGAGAAAGGTGACATTACTGTGGATCCCAAAGAAATTTAAAAAAATTATAAGAGGATACTATGAACAACTGTTTGTTTGTTGTATGACAATAAACTGGATAACGTAGAGGAAATGGACAATTTCCTGGAAACATATGAACAACCTAGACTGACCAGAGAAGAAACAGAAGACCGCAACCAACCAATCACAAGCAAAGAGATCCAATCAGTCATCAAAAAGCTTCCCACAAATAAATGCCCAGGGCCAGATGGCTTCACGGGGGAACTCTACCAAACTTTCCAAAAGAACTGACAGCAATCTTTCTTAAATTCTATCAAAACACTGAAGAAAATGGAACACTACCTAACTCATTTTATGAAGCTAACATCAATCAAATACCAAAACCAGGCAAAGGTGCTACAAAAAAGGAAAACTACCGGCCAATCTCCCTAATGAATATAGATGCAAAAATCCTCAATAAAATACTTGCAAATCGAATCCAAAGACACATTAAAAAAATCATAAACCATGACCAAGTGGGGTCCATTCCAGGCATGCAAGGATTGTTCAACATAAGAAAATCAATGTATTACAACACATTAACAAATCAAAAGCATCTCAATAGATGCTGAAAAAGCATTCAACAAAATCCAACATCCCTTTTTGATAAAAACACTTCAAAAGGTAGGAATTGAAGGAAACTTCCTCAATATGATAAAGAGCATATATGAAAAACCCACAACCAGCATAGCACTCAATGACAAGAGACTGAAAGCCTTCCCTCTAAGATCAGGAACAAGACAAGGATGCCCGCTGTCACCACTGTTATTCAACATAGTGTTGGAAGTGCTAGTGGGGGCAATCCAGCAAGACAAAGAAATAAAAGGCATCCAAATTGGAAAGGAAGAATTAAAACTGTCATTGTTTGCAGATGATATGATCTTATATCTGGAACACCCCAAGAAATCAACAATAGAGCTACTAGAGCTAATAAACAAATTTAGCAAAGTAGCGGGATACAAGATTAATGCACATAAGTCAGTAATGTTTCTATATGCTAGAAATAAACAAACTGAAGATACACTCAAGAAAAAGATACCATTTTCAATAGCAACTAAAAAAATCAAGTACCTAGGAATAAACTTAACCAAAGACGTAAAAGACCTATACAAAGAAAACTACATAACTCTACTAAAAGAAATAGAAGGGGACCTTAAAAGATGGAAAAATATTCCATGTTCATGGATAGGAAGGCTAAATGTCATTAAGATGTCAATTCTACCCAAACTCATCTACAGATTCAATGCAATCCCAATCAAAATTCCAACAACCTACTTTGCAGACTTGGAAAAGCTAGTTATCAAATTTATTTGGAAAGGGAAGATGCCTCGAATTGCTAAAGACACTCTAAAAGAGAAAAATGAAGTGGGAGGACTTACCCTCTCTGACTTTGAAGCTTATTATAAAGCCACAGTTGTCAAAACAGCATGGTAATGTCACAAAGATAGACATATTGATCAATGGAATCAAATTGAGAATTCAGAAATAGACCCCCAGATCTATGGCTGTCTGATCTTTGATAAGGCCCCCAAAGTCACTGAACTGGGTCATAACAGTCTTTTCCACAAACGGGGCTGGGAGAGTTAGATATCCATACCCAAAAGAAAGAAAGAGGACCCCTACCTCACACCCTACACAAAAGTTAACTCAAAATAGATCAAAGATCTCAATATAAAAGAAAGTACCATAAATCTCCTAGAAGATAATGTAGGGAAACATCTTCAAGGCCTTGTATTAGGCAGCCACTTCCTAGACTTTACACCCAAAGCACAAGCAACAAAAGAAAATATAGGTAAATGGGAACTCCTCGAGCTTAGAAGTTTCTGTACCTCAAAGGAATTTGTCAAAAAGGTAAAGAGGCAGCCAACTCAATGGGAAAAAGTTTTGGAAACCATGTATCTGACAAAAGACTGATATCTTGCATATATAATGAAATCCTACAACTCAATGATGATAGTACAGACAGCCCAAGTATAAAATGAGCAAAAGTTATGAAAAGACAGTTCTCTGAAGAGGAAATACAAACAGCCAAGAAACACATGAAAAAATGTTCTGCTTCTCTACCTATTAGGGAGATGCAAATTAAGACCACAATGGGATACCATCTCACACCAATTAGAATGGCTGCCATTAAACAAACAGGAAATTACAAATGCTGGAGGGGATGTGGAGAAATTGGAACTCTTATTCATTGTTGGTGGGACTGTATAATGGTTCAGCTACTCTGGAAGTCAGTCTCGCAGTTACTTAGAAAACTAGATATAGAGTTACCCTTTGATCCACTGATTGCACTTCTTGGTATATACCTAGAAGACTGGAAAACAGTGACACGAACAGATACCTTCATGCCAATGTTCATAGCAGCATTATTCACAACTGCCAAGAGATGGAAACAACCCAAATGTCCTTCAACAGATGAATGGATAAATTAAATGTGGTATATACACATGATGGCATACTACATGGCAGTAAGAAGGAACGATGTCATGAAACATATGACAACATGGATGAACCTTGAAGGCATAATGCTGAGTGAAAAAAGCCAGGCACAGAAAAGAAATATTATATGCTATCACTAATGTGAACTTTGAAAAATGTAAAACGAATGGTTTATAATGTAGAATGTAGGGGAACTAGCAATAGAAAGCAATTAAGGAAGGGGAAACAATAATTTAATAAGCACAGATAAGCTATCGTGGGTAAATTTAACGTTCTGGGAATGCCCAGGAATGACTATGATCTGTTAATTTCTGATGGGTATAATAGGAACAAGTTCATAGAAATGTTGCTATTTAGGTTACGTTCTTGGGGTAGAGTAGGAACATGTTGGAAGTAAAGTAGTTATCTTAGGTTGGTTGTCTTTTTCTTACTCCTTTTTTATGGTCTCTTTGAAGTGTTCTTTTATTGTAAGCTTTTTTAATTTTTTTTAATTTTTTATAAAATTGATTTAAAAAAAAAAAAAAAGGAAAAAAATATGCAGAGCCCCCTTGAAGAGCTGGTGGAGAATGCAGGGGTATTGGCCTGCTCCACCTCGATGGTTGCTGATGTGCTCACAGACATAGGGGACTGGTGGTTTGATGGGCTGAGCCCTCTACCACAGGACTTGCCCTTGGGAAGTCTGTTGCTGCAAAGGAGAGGCTAGGCCTCCCTATAATTGTGCCTAAGAGCCTCCTCCCAAATGCCTCTTTGTTGCTCAGATGTAGCCCTCTCTCTCTAGCTAAGCCAACTTGAAGGGTGAAATCACTGCCCTCCTCCCTACGTGGGATCAGACACCCAGGGGAGTGAATCTCCCCGGCAACATGGAATATTACTCCCTGGGATGAATGTAGACCCAGCATGGTGGGATGGAGAACATCTTCTTGACCAAAAGGGGGAAATGAAAGGAAATGAAATAAGCTTCAGTGGCAGAGAGATTCCAAAGTGAGCTGAGAGGTCACTCTGGTGGGCACTCTTACACACAATATAGACAACCCTTTTTAGGTTCTAATGAATTGGGGTAGCTGGTGGTAGATACCTGAAACTATCAAACTACAACCCAGAACCCATGAATCTTGAAGACGATTGTATAAAAATGTAGCTTATGAGGGGTGACAATGGGATTGGGAAAGCCATAAGGACCACACCCCCCTTTGTCTAGTTTATGGATGGATGAGTAGAAAAATGGGGGAAGGAAACAAACAAACAAACAAAGGCACACAGTGTTCTTTTTTACTTTAATTACTGTTTTTCACTTTAATTATTATTCTTGTTATTTTTGTGTATGTGGTAATGAAGGTGTCAGGGATTGATTTTGGTGATGAATGTACAACTATGTAATGGTACTGTGAACAATCAAATGTACAATTTGTTTTGTATGACTGCATGGTATGTGAATACATCTCAGTAAAATGAATACTAAAAAAAAAAGTAATGATACTGCTGGTAAGAAAAAAAAATCAAAATAGAACAGTAGGTATAAAGTGAAAAGTAAAGATCTGCTCACCTGTCCCCACTTGCCAAGGTTGTTCAGCTTAGAAATATTCTAAGCACACAAACAAATAGGTGTTTGTTTTTTAATTAAACCTGGATCCCACTGGAAAAAAAACAGTCATGCAGAAAGTATAGAGATCTTATACCCTGCCCACAGTTACCCCATTTTTCATAATTTTCATCAGTGTGATATTTTTATTACAAATGTTGAAACAATTTCATTATAAATAAACTGTTAACTGTTGTCTATAAATTATATTAGAGTACACTGTGGTGTTGTAAATTCATATGTTTTTAAAAATGTTTATTCTGTGACATATATACATCAAATTCTATGTTTAAACCACTTGCAAGCATGAATTCAATGGTGTTAATATTCATCTTTTTGTACTACCATCACCATCATTCATTGGCAACACTTTTCCATTACCTTAAACAGAAACTCTATAGCAATTAAGTATTAACTCCCCATTTCCTACCCTCACCCATGACCCTGGTAACCTGTATTCTATGACTTTGCATATTCAAATTATTTCTCATTTGTGAGGTAATACAGTAGTTGTTCTTTTTGATCTTTCTTATTTCACTCAAAATGAGAACCTAATTGGAATAATATTCTCTTTAGGTATACACCACATTTTGCTTATCTGTTCGTCTGCTGATGGACATTTAGGTTGCTTCCATCTTTTGGCCATTGTGAATAGTGTAACTATGAACATTGCTTTGCAAATATGTTTTTGAGTCCCTGATTTCAATTCTTTAGGTTCTATACCTAGAAGTGTGATTGCCCGGTGATATGGTAATTCCATACTAAACCTTCTGAGGAAACTACAATCTCTTTTCCACATCAACTCCACAGTGTCATTTTACATTCCCACCAACAATAAATAAGTTTTACCATTACTCCACATCATCACCAACACTTGCTTTCTGTATAGGCATTCTAGTGGGTATGAAATGGTATCTTGTACTTTTAATTTTCATTTCCCTACTGGTATTGATGTTTTGCATCTATTCATGTGCTTATTGACAATTTTACCTTTTCTTTAGAGAAATATCTATTCAATTTTTTTTCCCATTTTTAATAGGGTTTTTATTTTTGTTGTCAAGTTGTAGGATTTCTTTATATATTCTGCAAAATAAACCCTTATATGATACACAGCTTCCAAATATTTTATACTATTGTGTAGTTTTTCTTTACACTTTCCTGATAAAATGCTTTGATGTAAAATGTTTTTAATTTTAATGAAGTGCCATTTATCTGTCTATTTTTCTTTTGTTCCTGGCTTTCAGCAAAATTGCTAAAGAAATATGCCCTAAAACAATATCCTACAGATGCTTCTCTAATTTTCCCTCTAGGGGTTTGTCTTAATTTTCTGACTGATAAAGCAAATTGTATGAAATGGCTTGGCTTAAGCAATGGTAATTCAATGATTCACAGGTTTAAGGCTGACAGAGGTCCAAAACCAAGGTGACAGAAAGTTGATTCTTTCTCCCAATGACTGTGGTTTCTGGGTCAGGATTCCAGTAATCCTTCATCTTTGCCTCTTCTGTCATATGGCATGTATATGATGATGTTCTTCTCCTTTCACATTGATTTCCATCTTCTTCTGTGCCTTTTTCTCTACATCTGAATTTCTTTGTGCTTATAATGACTGGAGTAATCAAGATTACAGCTTAAATTTACTCAGTTGGTCACACCTTAACTAAATATAATATCAAAAGGTCCTATTTAAAATTGACACACATGCAATAGTATTCCTTTACCCCATCATCCCTCTGCTTAATTGTAATTGTTACAAATTATATTTAAACAAATTAAATACATTAAACCAAAGTATTGTAATTTTTTAAGCACATGATTTTTAGAATCTGTGCAAACAAAAAGTAGAGTTGCATAACAAAATATAGAGCAATATAATGCCAGTGTTCATATTTACCTGTGTGGTTACCTCTACAGAAATCTTTATTCCTTTATGATGCTCAATACACTGTCTACTGTCCCTTCCTTTCAGTCTGAAGAATGCCTTCTAGCATTGCTTGTAAGACAGGTCTATTAGTGATCATCTCCCTCAGCTTTTATTTATTTGATAATATCTTAATCTTGCTCTCATTTTTAAGACAGTCTTACTGAATAGAAAATTCACATTCAAATTGTTTTCTTTCATCCTTTCAATATTTCATCTCACTGCCTTCATGCCTGCATGGTTTTTTGAAAAAATCAACAATTAATTTGGAGGGACAGCCTTTTATATAACATACTGCTTTTTTTTTTTGTATATTTTAATTTTCTCTCATCTATGCATTCTACAGTTTTGACTACTGTCTGAGCATGGTTGTCTTCAAGTTTATCCTGTTTGGTGTCCCTTATCTTTTTGAATATGTGTTCATGTATTTCATTAAATTAGAGAAGTTTTCCACAATATTCCCTTGAATAGTCCTCTTGCCCCTTTCTGCCTTTTTAAATATTTTAATATTTAACTGTGGGAGTTAGTTGCTGAGCTGTCTGTTTCTTAGGTTTATATCCAGCTAGTTTCTTGATTAATTTATCATTGAGTGTAAGGCGCTAACTTTTTTTTTTAATTGATACATAAAACTACTTTTTTCTGTCTTTAAAAGAGGCCCTGTGTTGGTTGGTGCTCTCCTTCAGAGTTGAGCTCTCTTATCATGAAAATCAGCCTGAAGCCAAAATGTGGGTTCTCTTCTTTTCTGAACCTGTGTTTTATACTGGAATTATTTTGGAGTCTTAGAAATTTCCCTGGAATCAGAATACCTCCTATATCTCTATGAATTAGAATTTCTTCCATTGATGTACTCTATTGTATGTCTTAAGGCAGGAATCCTTTGCCACCATCTCTGTTTTGAATAGATATTTGCATGATTGTCTACTTCACTTTTTCAGGTTGCTCAAATGTGACCTCATACTTGAAGAATTTTCTGTCAATTATTATTTAGGAGGATAAGCCAACTATCTCCATAGCCCCCTCCACTTAGTTTTCCTCCATAGTGGTTATCATCATCCATATACATGGACTTGGTTGATTCTACTCCCACCTCACATCACAGACAATCACTCTAGTTAGATGGACCTCCTCATGGTTCCTCAAAGTACACAGCTCACCACCTGCACATGGACTATGTACTAGTGTGGCCCTTTCTGGAGCCCTTTGCTATCATGAATATGTATGACTTACTCTTCCCCTTTCAAGTCTTTGATCAAATGCAAACTTTATGTTGAGGCCTCCCCTGACCATAGTATTTCCAGTTGCTTGGTTATGCCCTTGCCCTCAAACATCTCAATCTCTAGTCTCTCTTACATTTTTTCTAAATAGTGCCTTTCAGATTCTAACATGGCATATCATCTTATCACCATATTAATGACATGAACCATGTTAATGAAAAAAAAATTTATGGAAAAGATTTCAAGGTGAACTTAAAGTTTTAATTGGCTGCCGAGGAATTTAAAACAGTTTTAAACATCTTTAACAACTTAGGAAATAGATGATCCTAATGAGTAAATATATATTAAGTCACAGCTGAAAAAAAAGCAGACTAAAATAAACATGAAATAAATAAAATTTGTAGCAAGCCAAAGTAAAGTATTTGATAACAAAAAATTTGACAGTTGGATGCAACAGCAGATCAGAGGCTATCAAAGAAAGCATCAGTAAACTTGAAACCAGATCAATAACAGTTTTTAAAACTGAGAAGCTAAGAGGGAAACAAGAAGAATTAATAACTACACTTTAAAAAATAAGAATAGAGCTTACAGGGTAAAAAATATTGTATAAAAGTCAATGAAATTTTATTAATTTTGGAGAAAAATATCAACTTATAGGTCTAAGAAATTCTGAACATCCCACAAAAGCTAAGTCCAATACATAAACATACCACTGTCCTCTTCATTCACAGAAATACATAACACTCAAGCTACCTAAAATAAAAGATAGAAAGAAACATTTCAATGTAGGCAGAGTGGGTCAGGGTGAATACATAACATGGCAGGAATGAGGAAAAATGGGGGGACTTTTGGGTTTGTGGGGACTGTGGAACATATCAATTATAAATGGATTCCCATAAGAAACAGTAAGTCTAGAAGAAAAAAAAACCTACAGGGTGTGAAAAGGCAAAATGGAAAAGAATTGATTATCTAATGAAAATGTTTATGAAACCCAAGTGTGGTACAGAGACATTGAAGATAAATAAAATCTCAGGATGTTTGTTGCCAAAAGATTTGCAGTTGAAACAGCTAAAGGAGTTGTCCAGCATGAGGAAAATTATATCAGAAGAATAATTGAATCTACAAAAAGAAGTGATGCATGAAAGTAAAGGGAAATACATGAAATTTCTGTATAAGTCAACTGTGCACAATAAAAATAATCACATTGTATTTTCAGGTGTGTAATTCATGCATATATATAATGAAATATATAGAAACAATGGCTGAATTACTAGAAGCAAATGAAAATAGAAATGTATAGGGTCCTTATATTTTGTATGAAGAGGTATGATAATGTTTTTTCTTATTTTATTAGAGAAGATGTATATTTAAAATAAATCATGGAGAATTTATGGACATCCATATACACCCCCAAACACTATTTTTAACCTTTGTACCAGTGTCATGTTTCTGTTACATTGTTGAAGCATTATTATAAATATATTGCTAACTGTCATCCATAGATAACATAGGGTTCATTCTTTGTATTGTACAGTTCCAAGTTTTTTTAATGTTTTTTCTGTGAAATATATACTACCTAAATTTTTCCATTTTAACCACTATAATACATATAAATCCATGGTGAGAATTATATATACAATGTTGTGTTACCTGATTATTCATTACCAAAGTTTTCTCTTACCCCTAAGAGAAACTCTACCACTTAAGTATTAATTCTCCATTACCTACTCCCTCTTCAGCTTTGGTTACCAGCATTCCAGTTTCTGACTCTATAAATTTGCTTATCTTAGTTATTTCATATTAGTGAAATCATAAAATCTTTGTCATTTTGGGCCTGGCTGATTTCACACAACAAAATGTGTTCAAGTTATTGCATGCTGTAGCACATATCAGAACTTCATTCTATTTCAGGATTGAAAATATTCCATTTTATGCATATGCCACATTGAGTTTATCCATTCATCTGAGGTGGACATTTGTGTTTTTCCATCTTTTGGCAATTGCGAATAATGCCACTATGAACATTGTTGTAAAATATCTATGTGAGACCATGATTCCAATTCTTCAGTGTGTATATCTAGAAGTGGGAATACTGAGTGATATGTTAATTCTCTTCTTAAATCTCTGAGGAGCCACCACATTGCTTTCCACAGGAGCTTCATCAACACAATTTGCAATCTCACCAACAATGAACAAGGGTCCCCATTTCTTTACATCATCTGAAATGTATTATTTTCTGTTTTTAATACTAGGCACTCTAGTGGGTGCAAAATGTTATCTCATTGTACTTTTGATTTGCATTTCACTAAAGGAAATGAGGTTGTGCATCTTTTCATTAGCTTATTGGCCTGTTATATAACTTTTTCAGAGAAAAATCTATTCAAATTTTGTCCATTCTTAATAGTGTTGTTTGTCTTTTTGTTGTCAAGTTGCAGGATTTCTTTATGTATTCTGTATAAGAAACCATTATCTGATACATTATTTCAAAATATTTTCTCCATTCCATAGCTTTTTTTGATTTCATAATAAAGTACTTTGCTACTCAAAAGTTTTAAATTGTGATGAAGTCCTATTTATTTATTTATTTTCTCTTTTGTTCCTGTGTTTTGGTGTAAATGTTAAGGAAAGCTTACTAAACAAAAGATCCTAAAGAGGTTTCCTTATGTTTCTTTCCAGGAGTTTTTCTTAGTTTCCTGGCTGCTAAAGCAAATACCATTCAATGAGTTAAAATAAAGGATGGATATTTATTGGTTCACAGTTTTAAGGCTGTCTGAAGTCCAATATTGAAGAGTGAGAAAGCAACTCTACCTTCCCTAAGAATGTGGAGTTCTGGGCCTGGTTGCCAGTGATTCTTGGCCATTGAACCACAATTTCCCACCTGAGATAATTCCCACTTGATCATAGTGTATAATTTTTAAGAATGCTGGTGGATTTTATTCCGAATATTCCATTGAGTATTTTTGTTTTTATACTCACATGGCCTATTTGTCAATAATTATAGCGTAGTATCCTTAGCTGACTTTCATATTTAGAGTGATGCTCACCTCATAGAATAATTTAAGAAGTGTCCACTATGATTTAATTTTTTGGAGAAATTTGGGCTGTGTTGATATTTTGAAATGTTTGGTATAATTTAATGTTGAAACCATTCCTACGAAATAGATTTTCACACCTTCAGGGTGCTCTGTTGTATGTCTTAAATCTAGGGATCCTTTGCCTGAGGCTGCTTTGTTGATTATTTATTACACTGCTTTTACTGTCTGTGAGCTCTTTCTCTCTGAAGGGCAAGTACTGGGAGAGGGAAAGTGATAATTGTCCTGGACCTGGGTTCCTAGCTGTCTTGGATAGATTGGAGCCTCCATGCACCCCACTGGACAACATAAGTTAACTCTCTATTCACTACAAAACAGAGCCGGGAACTCACAATGAGAGCACAGGGGAGGGGTGGGAAATAGGCCAGCTTTTGATATCAGTTTTAAGTTGCACTTTTTTAATTTTTTTATTCAACACTCATTCAGTTACTGGAAACTTTTTATCTGTTTTTGGAAGTTTGAAAAGGTGTCACTGCCAGTTTTTGCTAGTCATAAAAGATTCTGTGGACATACAGAAACTTGAGTGTCTTAAGCTGAATTCTTGATTGTCTGGAAGCAATCATAATAATAATGCACCACAAAGTATTTTAAGTATGTGAATTTTATCCCTCACAAAAATACTAGCAAAATAATGGAATGAGATATAGTTAAAAAATTCCAACAGAAAGAATAAAATTTAATGTTAAATGTTCAACTAATCAAAAAGAAGCCAGGAAATAAGGTTCAAAATTTCAAAAACATACAAAATAAATTGAAACTAACACATAAATATTTATTTTCAGTGTAGGGGAACTAAACACTCCAATTAATATGCACAATAATTGAATCTATTAAATCATGAGACCCAAATATATGTCTGTAAGAAATAGGTGAACAGTAAAAGGCTGTACAAATGTATACCTGTAAATATAAGTACATAAATACTTCTGTACAAAATAGTACTAACAGAAAAAGTAGACTTGTGTATTCCAGAGATATGAAGGACAGTATAAAATAACAGTGGAGCTAATTTTTCAGAAAATTATAAAATCCTCTATAGCTTCAAAACATAAAAAATTATAGAATCAACTATATGGAAATATTTTTAAAATATGATGACGTTAAATAATTGTCAGGGATAAAGTTTTAATTTTCTTAAAATATAGGACAAAGGATACATGTTTCCTTTCTGATTCTTCCTCTTAATCCTCCCCAAATTATTGGAAATGACATAGTGAAATCCCACCAACAAAGATCCAGCAAAACAAATTAGTCATAAGTTTAGTTTTGAGATCTATCCTTTTGTCAACTTTGATTAACATTATTTGAATGAACAACTAATAAATATAAAATTTAATTTCAATGCTATGACAGAAAACTCCCACATGGTGATTTTGCAAGGGGATAGGCATGACTTATTGAGGTGAAATAGACAAAGAAAATCTCCACCACTCTCTACTTTGGCTTAAGCCCTGAGGACACCTATTGTGAAATAAATTGATGCAGTTTTTTTTCATCTCCATGGAAACATTTTTCACTATTACTGAATTTTTGATGAAGAAAAGAATTATAATTCCAAAATTCATCAATTATACAATATTTTTAAAACTTTGATCCATGCCATCAAATTCTCTCCTAAAATTCTGGAGTATAAATAGTTTCTCTTGTACAAGTTTCTTATAAAGCTACAGGTTTTTTATATCACTCATTAATTTAAGATTCATGACATTTCACCTGGTTACATAGAGAGGAAGTGAGGTTTTTGTCATTAAGCCAATTATAAAATGCTTACTCACTTCAGTATTGATTTTTACTTTCTTCCCTCACGTTTCTTTAAATACAATGAGGACTGTACACTAAAATTATGAGACAAGTTGCACAAACATTATTTTGGTTAATACAACAGCACATCTGCTGTGTAGATGAATTAGGTGACACTGCCAAAACCAAATGGTGATACTCCATTTCACCACTTTCCCTTTTGGTGCTACAAAATTCATCAGCTGTTGTACATTCCTAGAATGAAGTTAGTTATACTGCACCAGCCAATCCAAAATGTATGAAACTGTGGTTTTAAAAAGATTCATATAACATAAAGCTAATGGTATTATAAATATTAATAAAATTAGAATGTTCTTGAAAATGCAGTGTGATAAAATTTATGTAATATATAAGTATACCTAAAATATATATATTATATGCACAAAGGAAAATATTTAGAAGAAAATACATATAAAGATTAACATTTCATTTTCTCATTTGAATTTTGTTCTATTCTAATTTTTGTACAATAAACAATGTTTACTACCATGAAAATATCACAGTTTAAATATAAAAAATGTATCATGTTATCCCTGATGGTTAAGGACATAGGCTTTCGGCCACAGATTAATTCAGTCTATCTCAGAAATACCTTCTCTTTTAACCAATCATAAATTATCTCCTCAGAAAGAAAACCAAAATATGTCGCTCAACATTATGTGGTTTCTATGGAGAAGGCACCTCTATGTTACAAACCTAACATGGTTGCATTAGTCCTCAAAATTTTATACTAGTAATCATGCCAAGTAACCTATGTTGGAAATTGGGCAGAGAGATGATCAAATATTGCAATATCAGCAATATTCAATATAAGAGGTGTTGTGGCATTATCAGGGTAAAAGGCAAGTTATATTCTGCTCTGCTTGTGTATACAGTAGCTCCCTGGTATACTTGTGGTATATTTCTATTTGGCCAGGACTGTTGATATATTTTTTTCTCAGAACAAAACAGAAATTCATGCACAAAAATGTTAACATAAGTTATGCTGAAGGATTACCAATTTTTATATCCCTGAAATTTTGGGCTCCTTAAACAGATTTCATATTTTACATGTGAGAAAACTTGTTTGGCATATTTCTAGACAGATAATGCTAGAAGTAATTTCTCACCAACTATGGCTCACAATAACTATTATTCTTAAAGTTAGACTGTTTTAGTTTATCTAATAGAAGATTGGGGTATTATTAGAAAAATATGCATATGCACATGCATAACATGCAGGCCTTACCTGAGTAATGCCAGGGTTTATAGAAATAGAAACAATGAATTGATGGAATCAGAGCTATCAAACAAGGTGTATATATTTAAATATAATTTTTTTGGATGAAATTCCAATTTAAATAAACCTTTTCTGAAAAGTAATAGTAATTTCTGTTCTATAATGTAAATACCGCCAGTAATGTTACTTATGTTTTTAATTTCTGATCTGTCATTTCTATTAAATAATGTTGGATTCAAAAGAACAGTAAATGATGCATAAAATTCTATATCACTGTCAGTGATAAATCTAAAATATTTTTTTCTGTTTTTTCAAAATTAACTTTAGCTAGGAATAGAGTGTTATGAGCATGATCTCTGGATTCAAATAATCTTGGTAGAATTACAGAGCCAACAACACTTAATGGTTGTGTGATGTTTACTCTGACCCATTTACCCAGTAAACAGAAAAGCTATTAGTTTTGAGTGGGGAGCAGAAGAAGTGGAGGCTCTGTGACAGGTCCAGGCTGCTGTGCAAGATGATGTGCCACTTGGCCTATATGATCAAGCAGAACCAAAAGTGCTAGTAGTTTCAGTGGCAAACAGAGATGCTGTCTGGAGACTTTGGCAAGCCACTATAAGAGAACCACAATGCAAGATCTTAGAATTTTGGAGTAAAACATTGTCAGTGTGTGCAGATAGCTACTCTCTTTTTGAGAAACAGATTTTGGCCTGCTACTGGAACTTATTTGAGACTGAGCACTTAACTATGGGCCAGCAAGTTACCATGAGATCTGTGTTGCGTATCATGAGCTGGCTTTTGTCTGATCTGCTAAGTCATAAAGTTGGTTGTGCACAGCAGCACTCCATCATAACAGAATCTGTAAATCATTGCTCTAGGGATTATTTACCTTTGAGTAGTAGAGATCCAGTTTATCTTTCCCAATCTTTGCACTATTTTTTCATAAGTTTTACTTTTATAGATGACTGAAGCCCTATATTGCATCAACAATATTTTCCTTTAATCAATTAGTTTTAAGGCAATTTAAACATTTGAAAATCCAATACTTTATATACTTACCTTCAGTTTTATATTTTTGCATTATTATTTCTTTCAGTAGACCCAATCTTCATCATAATACCCCTTCTGCCTGGAACATTTTTGAGACACAAGTCTGCTGGCTATAAATTATTTCCATATGTATGTGAGTGTTAATTTTCCAGAGAAAGGCTTTAATTTGTTAACATATTTGAATGCTGTTTCAGTGGATATTGAATACTAAAAAGGCAGTTATTATTGTTCAGTATTTTAAACATTTCTCTCCCCTTTATTCTGGCTTGGATCATTTTTATTATGTCTGGTACAATTCTCATGGCTTTTTTCTGTATGTGATATGTACTATCCTCTGACTGCTTTCATAATTTACTACTTATCTTTGTTTTCCAGGTGTGAAACCAAAGAGTCCAGATCTCTTTTATTTGTTAAGTTTATTTCCTATTTGCATTTACCCTTCCTGGTGTCCTTTAGTATTCATGTAGTAGGCATGAGGTCTGTCCTCATTTTCAGAAATTTTTTGGTCATTATCACCTTAAACATTTCTTCTTACAAAGTCCCTTTCCGTTCCTGTTGTAGTACTCTAACTATATGTATAATATACTGTTTGATATTGTACCACAGCTTTTGGAAACATTTTCCAAACTATCTTTTTCTTTTACTTATTTTTCCTGTTTGGTTAATTCCTATATTAACTTATGATCAAGTTCACTAATTCTTTCCTCATCTTTATTGTCACTACTGATGATACTGTTAATGGATTTTTTTTTATTTCTCATGTTGTGTGTGTTCACTTTGTAAAAGGTCTGTTTCTAGAATTTCATTGGCCACTAATAAATTTCATTCTACTAGTGACACTTACAGATTCAATCCCTATGACACAATTCCTTATGTATCCATGGATATTGTCTATCCTCTGCTCTAGATATTTTACCCTAGTCATGGTAAATGCTCTTTAATCATAGCCATCCAGAAACAGTTGTTGATGAACAATGTGATTTTATTTATTTCAGTGAGGAAGAACACATACATGGGAAGATGTGCAGTATTATGCAAGACAGTTTTAGAAAGAGCCTATTATACTATTTAGGCTCTGGTTGGTAATTAGTGAGATGGGAAAAGGAAGAAAAGTTTTGCTATTCAATTGGATGCTGTTAGAAATCAGGAGCAACTCCATGACTGGGTATCTGTATTAGTTCAGGTACACTATGGAAAGAGAACCAAAAAGAGATATCTGCAATTGCAAGATTTTATAAAACTGTCTCATGCAACTGTGGGGATGCATAAGTTCAAATAATGTAGGGCAGGATGCATGAGCCCAAATTCCATAGAGCAGGATGCATAAGTCCAAATTCTGTAGGGCAGGCAGTGAACTGGCAACAACAATGATGGAATTCAATGACATCCCAAGGAGAAACTTGCTAGCTGAAGAAGTGAAGGTTCTCTCTCTTCTCCCATAAATGTCTTCAACTGATTGGATTAAATATAACTGATTGAATTCTCATTGTAGAAGACACACCCTTCATTGATGTAATCAGCCACATGCAGTCAATTGACTAAAGATTTAATAAACCAGTCTTTGGGTTTATTAACCAGTCACACATATCCTTTCAGTAATGGTTACACCAGTGCCTGCTTGACTAGACACCTGAAGCACCATCACCTGACCAAGTTGATACATAAACCTAATCATTGCAGTCCACCCCTTGTCAACTTGGCAACAATGCAAATCATCTTAAACCATAATTAATCTCTAAATAGAACTCAATAACAGATGTATGTATTAAACAATACTCAGCTGTCCTGTGTACAACCAGAAACACACTAAATCTCTCCAGAATAGGGTGCAAGTCCTTGGGTAACATTGACTCTTAAGCTTGATTTCCTATAACTTAAATACTGTGAAATGAACAATACAGCTTATGTCATATGATAAAGGGATAAGATGGAGAAGAAAAAAGATATTTTCTTTATGGCCAAATATAGACATACTCATAACAAAACAAGGAGGGGCTATTCATGCTATCATAGTCCTCATTTCTGTAACTGGTCACATGGTCATAGTTCATATTTATCACTACTTTCATCCACTACCCATTTCATGTTCCCTTTACCCTCAGCAAACACTTCAGCTGGCTGCGGATCTTTGCCTGGTAGAGTGACCAAAATCTTCATTCCTGAAGTCTTTGGGACACTGGTAGTCCTGCCTGGATTGGGTTTTTGCAGTTTTTCATTGACTTTACTCACAGGGCATGATAGTATTAAGAGACACTCTAGCGGATCTCTTGCATTCCAGGAAATCTCTTCTTTACCTCCATTGTGTAGTTACAGTCATATTTCTGCTTGATATTCAGGATAAATCATTCCAACCAGTACAGTAATCCCCTTCCTTGCCTGTTGATTTGAAGTCATGAGAAGCCAAAATGACCAGGTGGCAATCTTCCAGTTCAATGGAATTATTGCGTCTCCTGTTAGGAGCAATCCTCCTTTCGAAACTAAGACTCATAGACCAGCATAGCTTAATGCTGCAGTGACAGGAAGCAAAAATGTTCCTAGTGGATTCCTAGAAGTGATGGTGAATGGTGCCACTTCGATTTCCTTCCCTTGATTGCTGGGCCTATTAATTCTGGATATGGGATAAACAGCACCATAGAGTGGATGCCGTTTCAAAGCATACACAGCCCCTTGGAGAACAGTCCCAGCACTGCAAGGTATTGCCACCTAGTTAGCACTGTAGTTGAGTCTTCAAAAGGCCATTCCACCATTCTATCTACCCAGCTGCCTTTGGATGATGGGGAACATTGTTAGAGAGAGTATTCCAGGGGCATGTGCCCAGTCCCTCACTTCATTTGCTATGAAGTGTGATCCTTGGTCAGAAACAATGTTGTTTGAAATACCATGACAGTGGACAAGGCATTCCATAAGTCCAGATGGAAGTTTTGGCAGAAGCATTATGTGCAGGGAAGGCAAACACATATCCAGAGTATGTGTCTATTCCAGTGATAACAAATTGCTGCCCCTTCCATGATGGAAGTGGTACAATGCAATCAACCTGGCATCAGGTAGCAGGCTGATGACATCAGGAAATTGTGCCATATCAGGGACTGAGTGTGGGTCTCTGCTGCTCTCAGATTTGGCACTCAGCAGGGCTGGTGGCCAGATTGGCCTTGGTGAGTGGAAGTCCATGTTGTTGAGCCCATATATAACCTCCATCCCTATCACCATGACTACATTATTTATCTGCCCATTGGGCAATGACAGGAGTGGCTGAGGAAACAGGCTGACTGGTATCCACAGAATGGGTCATCTTATCCTGTTGATTATTAAAATCTTCCTCTGCTGAAGCCACCCTTTGGTGATAATTCACATGGGATATAAATATCTTCATGTTTTTGCCCACTCAGAGAAGTCTATCCACATACCTCTTCCACAGATTTCTTCCTCATCAATTTTCCAATCATGTTCCTTCCAAATCCCTGATCATCCTACCAAACCATTAGCAATAGCCCATTAATCAGTATATGAATGCACCTCTGGCCAGTTCTCCTTCTAAGATAAATGAATAACCAAGTGCACTGCTCAATGTTCTGCCCACTGAGGATTTCCCCTCACTGCTATCCTTTATGGGCATCCCAGGAGGGGGATGGAGTGCTGCAGCTGTCCACTTTCAGGTGGTATCTGCATATTGTGCAGACTGTCTGTAAAACCTGGCCTGAGTTTTCTCTTCCTCAGTTAACTGATTGTAAGGAACTCCCCAAGAGAGCATAGCTGTGGGCTGACAAAGAGAAGGTAATGTGGCAGGAGAAGGGGCCATGGGCATTTGGGCCACTTCTTCATGTAACTTACCTGTGCCTTCATGACACTCTCAAGCCTTATCTCATATACACCATTTCCATTTATGATAGATTGCTGCTGTGCACATACAACTTAATGGCATTTTGGGTCAGACAATAACCAGCTTACGATAGGTAACACAGGTCTCATGATAACTTGGTGACCCATGGTTAAGTGTTCTTCTCTACTAAGGCCCAATATCAAGCCAAAAGTTGTTTCTCAAAAGGAGAGTAGTTATCTGCAGAGGATGGTATATCTTTGCTCCAAAATCCTAAGGGCCTGCATTGTGATTCTTCCATAGGAACCTGCGAAAGTCTCCAAACAGCATCTTTGTTTGCCACTGACACTGCCAGCAATATTGGATCAGCTGGATCATATGGTCCAAGTGGCAGAGCAGCTTTCACAGCAGCCTGGACCTGTCACAGAGCCTTCTCTTTTCTGATCTCCACTCAAAACTAGAAGCTTTTATGGTCACTTGGTAAATGGGTCAGAATAGCACACCAAATGAGGAATATGTTGTCCTCCAAAATCTAAAGAGGTGAACTATGCATTGTGCACCTTTTCTGGTCATAGGATGGGCCATCTTATCCTTCACTTTAGAAGGGATATCTCAACATGCCCCAGATCACTGGACACCTAGAAATTTTACTAAGGTGGAAGGACTCTACATTTTTGTCAGATTTATGTCCCATTCTCTGACATGCAAATGCCTTACCAACAAATCTCAGTAGTTGCTACTTCTTGCTCACTTGGTCCAATCTACATGACATCATCAATATAATGGAACAATGTGATGTCTTGTGGGAGGGAGAAAAAATCAATTTCACTGTAGACAATATTATGACATAGGGATTGAGAGTTGATACACCCCTGAGTTTGGACAGTGAAGGTAAATGGCTGGACTTGTTAGCTGAATGTAAAATCTTTCTGGTGGTCCCTACTAACAGCTATTGAGAAAAAAGCAAAAACAAAAACAAAAACATTTTGTAGATCAATAGCTGCTTACAAGGTACAGGGGATACATCGATTTGCTGAAGCAATGATACCACATCTGGAAGAGCAGCTGCAATTGGAGTCACCACCTGGTTAAGCTTATGATATTCCCCTGTAAACTTCCAAGACTAAACTGTTTTCTGCACAGGCCAAATAGGAGAGTTGAATGGGGATATGGTGTGAGTTACCACCCCTGCATACTTCAAGTCCTTAAGAGTGGCATTAATTTCTGCAATCCCTCCAGGAATCCAGTATTGCTTCTGGCATACTATTTTGCTAGGTAGGAGCAGATCTAGTGGCTTCCACTTGGCATTTCCTACCATAATAGCCCTCATTCCATGAGTCAGTGAACCAATGTGGGAATTCTGCCAGTTGCTGAGTATGTCTATTCCAATTATGCATTCTGAAACTCAGGAAATAACCACAGGGTGTGTCTGGGGATCAACTGGACTCACTGTGAGATGGGCCTGAGAGAAAACTCCATCAGTCACCTGATCTCCACAAGCAATTACTCTCACTGATGTACCAGAGTGCTGTTTTGTGTCTCCTGTAATTAATGTCGCTTCTGGGCCAGTGTTTAATAATCCACAAAATATCTGATCATTTCCTTTTCCCTAATGTAGTTGCCCTGGTAAAAGATCATAGGTCCGTTTGGAAAAGGCTGGAAGGAATAACAATAGCATAAATTTTTGGCAGTGTAACAGGGTCCTTCCTCAAGTGTACCCACCCTTCCCCTCATTCAAAGGGCTCTGGGTCTGAAAATAGTCTCATTGCAGGAATTAGGGGGCCATGACTCTCTGTTTTTACAATTCAAATTATACTTTTGCTCACTTGACCTAAAATACTTCTGCTTATACAGATAAAATAAGGATTTAGTAGCTTGCCCATCTATTTTACTTCTAAGTACTCCATGATCTACTTGCCAATGTCATAAGTCAGATTATTTTGACTGCTGCCTTGAGCCTGCTGTCCATTATGGTAGGCATGTCCACCTTGTCTTTGGTGATTAACTGCTTCCACATGCCTTCTGCCAATGCAGGATACAATCATCCCCATTGTGTTTAAGGATTCCAGATCAGTGACAGCTGATCTCGCTGTAATATCTGACCTACAGAGAAAGGCAACTACAGAGCTCTTCAGGGATGATGGAACTAGTCTCAGAAATTTATTCCTCATAGTCCTTGTGAAAGGTGAGTCCTTTGGATATTCCTGGGTTGACTGAGCAGGCCTTCCATGATAAATTCACTCTAACATTCCAATCTCACTAAGCCTTTGATGCCCCCCTCTACATTATACCATGTGAGTTTTAGCATATTGACCTCAGGTAATGTCAGCAAGATTTTGATCTATGTTTCAGCCAACCATCCAAACTGTTAACACCCTTTCCAACCCTTCAAGCTACAACATTGAATTTCTGCTTAGTGGACCCAAATCTATAAATTCAACCTGATCCAACTTCATATTCCTTCCACCATTATCCTACACCCTTAACATCTATTCCTATACATATTCCCCTGGTTTCTGTCTCTATAAGTTGGAAAAGTCATACAGTTCTTCTGGAGTATACTGTACTTCCTCATGGAAATGTACATGAACATGTACCTCACCCTTTGGGGCCTATTGGGACTTCACTCTAGTTATAGGTCTTGAAGAAAAGAGTGGTGGTGGAGTGGGTCACAAAAAGAATTAGAAGTATCCTTTAAGCCCATTGTCTCAGGACATTCCATTGTAATTTCATCTGGTGCAACAGGACTAATCTCTCCAGACAGAGGAGTGATGGCTGCTTCCTCAGGAGAGGTGATTACAGGTTATCAGGCACTGGAGCCTTAATCCCTTTAGGTGGAGGTTGAATGGCAGCCTCCTGAGGACAGCCTGGAGGTCAGGAAGTTGTTTTCTCAAGGAAGGCTTGAGGTGGGGCAGCTGTCTTCTCAAGGCTGACTGGAGGTGTGGGGTGCTGTTTCCTCAAGGAAGACCATTACAGGTATATCTAGCAAAGACTCAGCAGAATACATGATTCCAATGTTCCCACTGGTAATATTATCAACCCAGATGTCCCCATCCCAATTTTCAGGATCCTTTTCTTTTCAACCAATGCCTTACTTTAAAGCAGACAGGCTGCAAGGGTGAGATTTCAGTTTTCATTTTAAGTCTGCTACTTGCCCAATGAGACTCCGTGTCTTGTTTTCAGAGATCTCAAGTCTGCAGCCACAGGAAGTAATTTTTTCCCTCAAGGAACACATAGAAACTTTTACATCTGTCATGGAGCATTTAAGTTTCAAATTTGAAGCCTTTCATTCATACCTTTCTCTTATAAGTTTATCCAGCATATCTATGAACAACCAGCCAACATCACTATACCTCTTAATTCCACAAGCCTCTGTTAAGGTGTCAAAAACACTGTCACTCAGAGCCTTGCCTTATACAAGTGTATGATTAGGGGAATCAAAATGTGATATTTTGCCTATGACCATTGCCATCTCATGCCATGGACTCTCAATGATATCTTGATTAATGGAAATGGAATCATTAGTACCTTTGTATCTAAACAGAGTAGACAACCCATTGTGAAAGCCTATTTGAAGATTCTGTTTCTGAAGAACTCCCAATTCCAAGCTGTATTAGTTAAGGCTCTGTAGAGAAACAGAACTAAGAAAGATATCCATAAACATAAGATTTCATAGATGTGTCTCATGCAACTGTGGGTATCCACAAGTCCAAATTCTGTAGGGCAGGATGCATGGGTCCAAATTGCAGTGAACTGGCAATTCTGATGAGTGTTTGATGAACTCCCCAGGAGACACTGGCTAACTGAAGAAGTGAAAGTTCTCTGTCTTCTCCCTTTAAAGTCTTCAACTGATTGGATTAAATCCAGCTGATCAAATTCTCTAGTTGGAGAAGACATACCCTTCACTAATGTAATCAGCCACAGATGCAGTCAACTGACTGATGATTTACTAAACCAGCCTTCTGGTTTATTAATCAGCCACAAATGTCTTTGCAGTAATGGTTACACCAGTGCTTGCTTGAACACACAGCAGGGAAACATCACCTGGCCAATTTTACACATAAACTTAACAATCACATTATGCCAATAAATTTTATCTATCATTTGGCAGACTGAAGTAAAAAAAAATAAATCTATAATTCTTAAAGTAATAGTAGTTCCTCATTTATTCAGAAAGGAGGAAGAGAATATTTGGTATTTTGTTGGTTGCATAGTGACCTTTTCTGAAGTTCTCCTATCCTACCCCAAATTTTCTCCTGAGCATTTGTTAGAGACCTGAAAAGAAGATATTCAGTGTGAATCCAAAATCCTTGACTCTAGAACTCAGTGCTTTTCCCACTTGGCACAGTAGCCTATAAATGACTTTTAAAATTGTATAAAAATCTCTATACTCTCCCAATCTGCTTATAAAGTAGTTAAATCTACCATCTTCTCAGAAAAGTAAACAGTTCATTGGTCCTTTCTTCTCTTCTTTGAGGCACTTTTCCCTCCTTGGTATTCAATTTCTTAGATGTTACAAACCTTATTTTTTCTGGTGAATCATGAAAAGTTTTGGTTTTTAAGACTACTGGATTTTTTAAATTTCCAGGTTTGAAGAAATCTTCTTTGCAGTTTTCTATATCTTATATAGTAATGGGAGTTCTAAATTTCTTTTTAAATTTTATTCACTGCTATAGCTTCAAATATCTCTTTCTGGATAACTCCACACATGCTAGTACAATATCTATTGGGAGTTCTTTTACTGATCTGAAATATTGGTTCTGGAACCTCAGAGTCATTGTAAAATCATCTCATCCTTTTACTTATGTATGCAATTTTATTGTGATATATTCACAAACCAGATCATCATCAAAAGTGTACAATCAGTGGTTCACAGTGAAATCATATGGTTGTGCATTCATCACCAAAATCAATATTTGAACATTTTCATTATGCCAAAAAATAATAAAAATAAGAATAAAGATAAAAATGAAAAAGAACACTCAAAATATCCCATACCCCTTATCCCACCCTATTATTCATTTATTATTCTTTCTTTTCTTACTCAAATGTCCATACACTAGATGAAGGGAGTGTCAGTAATAAGCATTTCACAGCTACACAGTCATACCATAAAAGCTATATAGTTATACAATCATCTATCAGCTATATAGTTATACAATCATCATCTAGCTATTCTAATACGCTAAAATCTAAAATAATTATCTATATACTGCATAACAATAACATCCAGGATGACTTTGTGACACTATTTGAAATCTCTTTGACACTGAAACTCTATATTGTTTTATTTATCTTCCCCCTTTTGGTCCAAGAAGGCATTCTCAATTCCACATAGTTATGGCAAGGCTCATCCCTGGGAAATATGCTCCATGTTGCCAGGGAGATCCACACCCCTGGGAATCATGTCCCATGAAGTGAGGGAGGACAGTGGCTCTGCCTGAAGAGT
Organism: Choloepus didactylus; assembly: GCF_015220235.1. Classification (NCBI taxonomy): domain Eukaryota; kingdom Metazoa; phylum Chordata; class Mammalia; order Pilosa; family Megalonychidae; genus Choloepus; species Choloepus didactylus. The sequence goes on along the minus strand of NC_051327.1, from coordinate 7,622,294 downwards.
TGTCTTAGAGAGAGAGACCGCATCTGAGTAACAAAAAATGTTTAATGGGGGTGACTCCAAGGAATGATTATAAGTAAGATTAGCTTCTCCTTGCAGGAACAAGTTTCAGAAGGCAAGCCCCAAGATCTAGGGCTTGGCTCATTAAATTTGTATTCCCCAATGCTTGTGAGAACAACAGTAATTCCCCAGGTGGGGAAGCTTGATATCTCACATTTTCCTGCATCCTTCAAAGGGGCTTTACAACTATTTTTTAATTCCCTACCCAAAATACACTGGGATATACCGAGACATTTTGCTAACTATACAAATCAACAAAATCTCACTCCCTCTTCAAGTTTCCATGTAATTATGGTCTTCAAATAAACTGACCAAACAAGTTAAATTAGATAGTTTGGCAGAGAAAACACAAATTTTGCACCAAATAAGCATCTCTTCCTTTGGTCTCACACAGTAGTTGAAGTTTCAAAACAATCGGTATCATCCTTTACTGTTTAGTCCTAACCAGATGAGCTTCATTCATATCTCCGATGGAAGTCTGATCTCTTTTTCAACTTTCTAAACTGTTGTCAGTGGTAATACTGACTTTCATAGCTGCATCACTCTAGCTCTGAGTCTCAGGTGTCTCACAGATCCCTAAGTTCCAGGGAATGTCCAGGTTATACACAAAGAGCCCAGCATGTCAGAATTAATGACTGTAATAACTCAGGAATAGATGTGACTGCTGTAACAGCTTACAATCTAGGAAACTTTACAAGAAGTATTCCCCTGATAACCCATGCTATCAAATTTAATTCTCAGAGTTTGCACATTATATTTAGTCCATGTTAATGAGGTGTTACAATACTAGTCTTTAGCTTATTTCACTAAAAGAAAAAATGGTCCTCAAGCTTCATCCACCTAGTTGCATGCCTCATTACTTCATTCTTTCTTGCAGCCACTCAAAATTCCTTTTTATGCATACACCACAGTTTGCCCTTCCATTCTTCAATGTACCTTTAATCCACCTCCATCAATTGCAAATCATGAATACTGCCACCATAAACACAAGTGTGCAAATGCCCATTCATGTCCCTGCTTTTAGTTCTTCCAAGTACATACCTACTAACATGGTTGCAGTGTCATGTGGCAACTTTATACTTTGCCTCCTGTGGAACAACCCTCCAGATGAGCTGTACCAATCTACTTCCCTACCAACTGTGAATAGGTATAAATCTCTCTCCACATTTTCTACAGCACTTGTATCTTACTGTTTATTTTTAAAACAGTTTCATTCACATACTGTACAATTTTTCCTAAGTAAACAATCAATGATTCCTGGTATAACAACATAGTTATGCATTCATTGTCACAATCTATCTAAGGACATTTCCATTTCTTCTGCAGAGAAAGAAGAAGAGGAAAAAATGAAGAATAAAAAATAAAAATACAATACAATAAAATGAAAAGGAGAAACAATAGCACAAAAAATCCCTTGTATCCACCCTCTTATTGACATTTACCTTTTGTATATTGTTTTTGTGACATTTCATGGATGTATGTTACAATGTTAATGTTAACTATTTGTATTGATTTTTTGCAACTTTAATGTTTTTTATTCACTTTTATTCATTTTTTGGCATTCCTATGGCTTTTTTTTTAATTGTTGTTTTGTTTTTTATTAAAATACTGAGTGTATTTCACATGTCTATTTTTCTCTCCCCACCATTTCCATTTGTCTGACCACCGCTACTACTGTGTCCTCTCATAACATTCCATATATTCTTAAAACCAAGCAAAGAGTGGAGTTACATATTTAAAAAATAAACAGGCATTTTGAACAACACATTCTTAGCAGAGGAACATGAACAACATTTATTCAGACATGATAGGGAAAGTTCTCACTCTGCATTATAAAAAGGACAGCCAGAATTCAATTGTTATAGAAATGAAATAAGAATGGAAAATTTTAACAAATTGTTTAAACTATTTTCTTTTTTTTTTTAAACTTTTATTGAAATTGTTCAGATACCGTACAATTATCCAAAGATCCAAAGTGTACAATCAGTTGCCCGGTACCCTCATACAGCTGTGCACTCAACACCACACTTAATTTTTACTCAATTTTTAGAAACTTTTCATTACTCCAGACAAGAAATAAAGTGAAATATGAAAAAAAAAAAAAAAAAAAGAAAAGGAAACTCAAATCCTCCCATGTCCCTAACCAACCCCTCTCAATTGTTGACTTGTAGTGTTGGTATAGTACATTTGTTACTGTTTATGAAAGAATGTTGAATACTACTAACTGTAGTATATAGTTTGCAATAGGTATATATTTCTTCCCTACATGCCCCTCTATTATTAATTTCTAGTTGTATTGTCATACATTTGTTCTGGTTCATGGAAGAGATTTCTAATATTTGTACAGTTAATCATGGACATTAGCCACCATAGGATTCAGTTTTATACATTCCCATCTTTTGGCCTCCAACTTTCCTTCTGGTGACATATATGACTCTGAGCTTCCGCTTTCCACTTCACTCATGAACCATTTGGCAATGTCAGTTATTCTCACATCTTGCTACCAAAACCTCTGTTCATTCCCAAACATTTAAGTCCATCCTAGTTGAACATTCTGCTCATACTAAGCAACCACTCCCCATTCTTAAGCTTCATCCTATATCTTCATACCTTATATTTCAAGTCTAAGAGTTTACATATTACAATTATTTCCTATCAGTGAGACCCTGCAATATTTGTCCTTATGTGTCTGGCTTATTTCACTCAGTATATTGCCCTTGAGGTTATGTCATCAACCCATTATTTTTAAGATAGTTTTGTTCACACACCATACATTCCTTCCTAAGTAAACAATCAGTGGTTCTCTGTATGGCCATGTCTTTAGGTGTTCACCATCTTCACCACTATCTATATAAGGGCATCTACATTTCTTCCTCAAGGCAGGAGGGAGAGTCAAAGAAGGTAGAGAGGCAAAACAAAGGAAAAAAATGACAGCTAGAAAGCAGCAAAAGGAAAAATAATCTTAAATCAAAGTAGAGTAAAGAGTCAGACAACACCATGAATGTCAAATGACTAACATGCCTCCCCTATCCCCCCTCTTATCTGCATTTACCTTGGTATATCACCTTTGTTACATTAAAGGAAGCATAATACAATGATTCTGTTAGTTACAGTCTCTAGTTTACATTGATTGCATCCCTTCCCCAAAGTCTCCCCATTTTTAGCACCTTGCAAAGTTGACATTTGCTTGTTCTCCCTCATAAAAGAACATATTTGTACATTTTATCACAATTGTTGAACACTCTAGATTTCACCAAGTTGCAGAGTCCCAGTCTTTATCTTTCCTCCTTTCTTCTGGTGTCTCACATGCTCCCAACCTTCCTCTCTCAACCATATTCATAGTTATCTTTCTTCAGTGTACTTACATTGCTGTGCTACCATCCCCCAAAATTGTGTTCCAAACCATGCACTCCTGTCTTCTCCTATCACTCTGTAGTGCTCCCTTTAGTATTTCCTGTAGGGCGGGTGTCTTGTTCACAATGTCTCTCATTGTTTGCCAGGAAATATTTTGAGCTCTCCCTCATATTTGAAGGACAGCTTTGCTGGATATAGGATTCTTGGTTGGCAGTTTTTCTCTTTCAATATCTTAAATATATCACACCACTTCCTTCTTGCCTCCATGGTTTCTGCTGAAAGATCCACACATAGTCTTATTAAGCTTCCTTTGTATGTGATGGATTGCTTTTCTCTTGCTGCTTTCAGGATTCTCTCTTTGTCTTGACATTTGATAATCTGATTATTAAGTGTCTTGGTGTAGGCCTATTCATATCTCTTCTGTTTGGAGTCCGCTGCTCTTCTTGGATCTGTAATTTTATGTCTTTCGTAAGAGATGGGAAATTTTCATTGATTGTTTCCTCTGTTAGTGCTTCTGTCCCTTTTCCCTTATCTTCTTCTGGGACATCAATGATATATACATTCTTGTACTTTGTTTTATCCTTAAGTTCCCAGAGATGTTGCTCATATTTTTTCATTCTTTTCTCCATCTGCTCCTTTGTGTGTAGACTTTCAGGTGTTTTGTTCTCCATTTCCTGAGTGTTTTCTTCTGCCTCTTGAGATCTGCTGTTGTATGTTTCCACTGTGTCTTTCATCTTTTGTGTTGTGCCTTTCATTTCCATAGATTCTACTAGTTGTGTTTTTGAACTTTCTATTTCTGCCTTATGTATGCCCAGTGTTTTCTTTACAGCCTCTATCTCTTTTGCAAAATATTCTCTAAACTTTTTGAATTGATTTAGCATTAGTTGTTTAAATTCCTGTATCTCAGTTGAAGTGTACATTTGTTCCTTTGACTGGGCCATAACTTTATTTTTCTTAGTGTAGGTTTTAGTTTTCTGTTGTCTAGGCATCTGACCTCCCAGGCCACCCCAATCAGGTTTTCCCAGATGAGAACAGACTCAGGTCACTGAAGGAGGAAATATTCAGTATCCAGTTTCCCTGGTGGTTTTTCTTAGAGGCTTGACACACCTGTGATTTTCTGCCTGGCAGGTGCACCTGTCAGCCTGTCACTGGCTGGTTTAAGGGGGGGGGTGGTCTGTGGCTCTCCTTCCCCAGGCTTTGGGGTCTGGTTCTGGGTAAAGCAGGCAGTAGATCTGGGCCCCTCCTTTTCCTCTTGGGAAGCTATGCCCCCTCCAGAGAGGCCATCTGAATATCAATAAGTTCTTTGTTTCTCTGACTCTTCTGGTCAAAGTGTTGTGATTTTAAAACAGTTGAGGCTTTCTTTACTGCAAGGCACTGCAAGCTGAAAATGGCTGAGACTTTCTCCACAGAGAGAGAAAGGCACAGAAAGTTCCCAGATTGACCCATCAGCCAGAGATAGCACCCAATCCACTGGGCTCCCCATCCTGAGACAGCTATGTCCCCTGACTCTCCCAAGGCCAGTTGTCACCAAAAGCCTCTATCTGCTTGTTGAGGATTCACTGTCTGTATTGAGCAGTTAACATTAAAACCCCAATTGGAGCTGGGCTGAATAAGTGCTGCTTTCTAGCACTGTGAGGCTTCTGCGAGGGAGGGGCTCTCAGCTCTTGGCTCTCAGCATGGGTCCACAATTTTTACTTACAGATTTTATGCTGTGATCTCAGGCATTTCTCCCAATTCAGATTGGTGGATGATGAGTGGACAGTCATGTTTGTCTCCCCGCAGTTATTTCAGGTTATTTACTAGTTTTTTGGTCATTTATGGATAGTTCCAGGGGGGAACAAACAGTCTTCCATGTCTCTCTATGCTACCATTTTAGCTCTCTCCTCTCCTATAGCTTTTTGATACATTTTATTGGGAACTTTAACATATATACATACATTACATGCATTGATTTTATTTTTCCTAATACCATCCCATTTTCAACACCTTGCAATGTTGACATCCATTTGTTCTTCATGTAAAAACATTCTTATATTTGTACATTTAATCAAAATCATTGTCAACCCTAGGTTTCATTAAGTTTTACAGTTCCATCCTTATCTTCAGTCTTTCCGTCTGGTGTCATATATGCCCTTAGCCTTCCTCTTCCCTGCATTCTCACAGTCATCTTTTTTCAGTGTACTTACAATATTGTGCCACCATCTGGTAGTATAGCCCTATCCATTTCTGAATCTTTGCAATCAATCCTGTTGAACATTCTGAACTTCTTCAGCATGAAATACCCAATCTCTATCTTCTTTCTGCATCTTGATAACCTGGATTTTCTACTTTAACCCTCATAGTTTTCTCATTAAAATTAATTCATATTAGTGAGATCATACAGTATTTGTCCTTTTGTTTCTGGCTAATTTTGCTAAACATAATGTCCTCAAGGTTCATCTAAATTGTTATATGCTTCATGACTTCATTCTGTCTTTAAGCTTTTCTCTCTTTTTACCCTTACTGGTAGCCTTCATTTCTAAACTCTTCTCCAACCTTTTTTCTCTTGTATTTTCCTATCTGCCTGTAGTGCTCCCATTTTTATTTTTTTTAGAGCAGGTCTCTTGGTCACAAACTCTGAAAATATTTTAAACTCCCTCTCTTTGAAGGATAGTTTTGCCAGATATAGAATTTTTCATTTGCAGTTTTCCTCTTTCAGTATCTTAAATATTCTCCTAATCATACTCTTGTATGAAGCAAGGCTCTGGGTGACAGTATTTTTGACACCTTCACAGAGCTTTGCAGAATTAAGAGGTATAATGATGCTGGCTGGCTGCTCTTAGATACATTGGATAAAGTTGTAAGGGAAAGGGATGAGCTAAAGGCATCAAATTTAAAACTTAAATGCTGTATGACAGATGTAAAGGTTTCTATGTGTGCCCTGAAAGAAAATCTTATTTCCTGTGCTCACAGACTTGAGATTTCTGAAAACCAGATGCAGACTCTCATTGTGTGAGTAGCAGATATACAATGTAAACTAAAATCTCAACTTTTCAGGGAGTCTGCTGTTAAAGTAAAGCCACTGATTGGAAAAGAATGGGATCCTGAAACTTGGGATGGGGACATATGGATTGATAGTAATGGCAGTGATATCAATAATTGGAACCCTGGATTCTGCTGAGTCATTGTTAGATTTACCTGTAGAGGGCTGTCCTGAGGAACTAGCTTCTCCACCTCCAGTCTGCCCTAAGGAGCCTGCCATCCAACCTCCACCTAAAGAGATTAACTCTTCAGTGCCTGCTAATCCTGTAATCACCTCCCCTGAGGAAGCAGCCCTCACTCCTCTGTCTGGAGAGATTAATCCTGCTTTAAGAGATAAAAATGCAACAGAATGTCCTGAGGTAAATGGCTTGAGGGGTAATTCTAACTCTTTTCATGACCAACCCCCACCACTAGTCTTTGCTTCAAGACCTATAACTAGACTAAAGTTCCAACAGTCCCCAAAATTTGAGGTACAAAGTGTGACCCATGAGGAAGTATCCTATACCCCAAAGAACTGTATGAGTTTTCCAACTTATATAGACAGAAACCAGGGGAATATGTGTGGGAATGGATATTAATGGTGTGGGATAATGGAAGGAATGTAAGGTTGGATCAGGCTGAATTTACTGATATGGGCCCATTAAGTGGAGATTCTGCATTCAATGTTGTAGCTCAAGGGGTTAGAAAGGGCATTAACAGTTTGTTTGGGTGGTTGGCTGAAGCATGGATCAAAAGGTGGCCAGCATTACCAGAGGCTGAAATGCCAGAACTTCCCTTGTATAATGTGGAGGAGGGGATTCAAAGGCTTAGAGAGATTGGAATGTTAGAGTGGATTTATCATGGAAGACCTGCTCACACACCCCTGGAATGTCCAGAGGACACACCTTTTACCAGGACTGTAAGGAATAAATTTGTGAGAATAGCTCCATCATCCCTGAAGAGCTCTTTAGTTGTCCTTCTCTGTAGGCCAGATATTACTGTAGGAACTGCTATCATTGAGCTGGAATCCTTAAACACAAAGGGGATAATCAGGTCCCAAGTCAGCAGAAGTCAAGTGGCTGCAGTTAATTACCACAGACAAGATGGGCATAGCTATCATAATGGAAAATAGGCTCAAAGCAGCAGTAAAAATAATATAACTCACAGAGACTTATGGCATTGGCTAGTAGATGATGGAGTACCAAATAGTAAAATAGATGGGCAATAGACTAAATTCTTGTTTGAACTATACAGGCAGAAGAATTCTAGGTCAAGCAAACAAAAGTATCCCTTGAATTACAAAACGAGAGTCATGGACCCTTAATCAATTCTAAGACTTGAGAGAGTTTACAGATCCAGAGCCCCTTGAATGAAGGGAAGGCCAGGTACCCTTGGGGAAGGAGACTGTTACCCTGTCAAAAATTTATACTATTAATCTTCCTCCCAGCCTTCCCCAGGGGGACCTACAGTCTTTTACCAGGGTAACTTGCATTGGGGAAAAGGAAATGATCAGATATTTCATGGATTATTAGACACTGGTTCAGAAGTGACATTAATTCCAGGAAACACAAAGCATCACTCTGGTCCACCAGTCAGAGTTGGAGCTTATAGAGGTTAGGTGATTGATGTAGTTTTAGCTCAGATCAGTATCACAGTGGGTCCAGTGGGTCCACAAACCCATTCTTTGGTTATTTCCCCAGTGCCAGAATGCATAATTTGAATAGACATACTCAGCAACTGGCAGAATCCTCACACTGGTTTCCTGACTCATGGAGTGAGGGCTATTATGGTAGGAAAGGCCAAGTGGAAATCACTAGAACTGCCCCTGCTTAGCAAAATAGTAAACCAGAAGCAATAGCAGATTCCTGGAGGGATTGCAGAGATTAATGCCACTCTTACGAACTTGAAGGATGCAGGGGTGGTGATTCCCTCCACTTCCGCATTCAACTCTCCTATTTTGCCTCTGCAGAAAAACAGATGGGTCTTGGAGGATGATGGTGGATTATTATAAGCTTAACCAGGTGGTGACTCCAATTGCAACTGCTATTCTAAATGTGGTACCATTGCTTGAGCAAATCAACTCATCCCCTGGTACCTAGTATGCAGCTACTGATCTGGCAAATGCTTTTTTCTCAATTGTTGTCAGTAAGGACCACCAGAAACAGCTTGCATTTAGCTGGCAAAACCAGCAGTTTACATTCACTGTGCTACCTCAGGGTTATATCAACTCTCCAGCCCTATGTCATAATGTCTGCAGGGATCTTGATCATTTCTCCCTCTAAAAAGATGTCACACTGGTCCATTATATCATGTTGATTGGACCTAGTGAGCAAGACATAGCAACTACTCTAGATTTGTTGGTAAGGTTTTTGCATGGCAGAGGATGGGAGATAAATCCAAAAAAAATACAGGGGACTTACACCTCAGTAAAATTTCTAGGTGTCCAGTGGTGTGGGGACTGTCAAGATATTCTTTCTAAGGTGAAGGATAAGCTGTTGCATCTGACCTCTCCTATGACCAAAAAAAGAAGCCCAATGCTTAGTTGGCCTCTTTGGACTTTGGAGACAATATATTCATCATTTGGGTGTGCTACTCCAACCCATTTACTGAGTGACCAGAAAAGCTTCAAGTTTTGAGAGATGAGGCTCTGCAATAGGTCCAGGCTGCTGTGCAAACTGCTCTGCCACTTGGACCATAAGATCTAGCTGACACAATTGTGCTGGAAGTGGCAAATAGAAATGCTGTTTGGAGCCTTTGGCAGACTCCTATAGAAGAATCACAATGCAGGCCCTTAGGATTTTGGAATAAAGTTTTACCATCCTCTGCAGATAACTACTCTCCATTTGAGAAACAGCTGTTGGCCTGCTACTGGGCCTTAGTAGAGACAGAATGCTTAACCATGGGCCACCAAGTTACCATGAGACCTGAGTTACCTATCATGAATTGGGTGTTGTCTGACCCACCGAGCCATATATTTGGGTGTGCACAGCAGCACTCCATCACAAAATGGAAATGGTATATATGAGATAGAGCTCAAGCTGGTCCTGAAGGTACAAGTAAGTTACATGAGGAAGTGGCCCAAATGTCCATGGGCCCCACTCCTTCCACCTTACCTTCTCTTTCCCAGCCCATAGCCTTGGCATCTTTGGGAGTTCCTTACAATCTGTTGACTGAGGAAGAGAAAACTTGGGCCTGGTTTACAGATGGTTCTGCACGATATGCAGGCACCACCCAAAAGTGGACAGCTGCAGCATTGCAGCCCCTTTCTGGGATGTCCCTGAAGGACAGCGGTGAGGGGAAATCCACCCAGTGGGCAGAACATCAAGGTGTGCACCTGGTTGTTCACTTTGCTTGGAAGGAGAACTGGCCAGAGGTGCATTTTTATACTGATTCAAGGGTGTTGTTAATGGTTTGGTTGGATGGTCAGGGACTTGGAAAGAACATGATTGGAAGATTGGTGACAAAGAATTCTGGGGAAGGGTATGTGGAGGGACCTTTCTGAGTGGGCAAAAAACATGAAAATGTTTGTGTCCCATGTGAATGCTCACCAGAGGGTGACTTCAGCAGAAGAAGATTTTAATAACCAAGTGGATAGAATGACCCATTTGGTGGATACCAATCAGCCTCTTTTCCCAGCAACTTCTGTCATTGCCCAATGGGCTCATGAATGAAGTAGTCATGGTGGTAGGGATGGAGGTTATGCATGGTTTCAGCAACATGGACTTCCACTCACCAAGGCTGACCTGGCCACAGACACTGCTGAGTGCCCTGTCTGTCAGCAGCAGAAACCCACACTCAGTCCCTGATATGGCACCACTCCCCGAGGTGATCAGTCTGCTACCTGGGGGCAGGTTGATTACATTGGACCACTTCCATCATATAAGGGGCAACAATTTGTTCTTACTGGAATAGACACATACTCTGGATATGGGTTTGCCTCCCCTGCATGACATTCTTCTGCCAAAACTACCAACCATGGACTTATAGAATGCCTTATCCACTGCCATGGTATTCCACACAGCATTGCTTCTGACCAAGGAACCCACTTCACTGCAAATGAAGTGAGGGAATGGGCACATGCACATGGAATTCTCTGGTCTTACCATGTTCCCCATCATCCAGAGGCAGCTGGGTTGATAGAATGATGGAATGGCCTGTTGAAGACTCAATTATGTTGCCACCTAGGTGCAATACTTTGCAGGGCTGGGGCAGTGTTCTCCAGGAGGCTGTGTATGTTCTGGATCAGCATCCATTCTATGGTGCTGTTTCTCCGATAGCTAGGATTCATGGGTCCAGGATTCAAGGGGTGGAAACAGGAGTGGCACCACTCACTATCATTCCTAGTGATCCACTAGGTACATTTTTGCTTCCTGTCCCTGCAAGCTTAAGCTCTGATGGTCTACATGTCATTGTTCCAAAAGGAAGAGTGCTTCCACCAGGAAACACAATAATCCCATTGAACTGGAAGTTAAGACTGCCACCTGGCCACTTTGGGCTTCTTATGCCTCTGAATCAACAGACAAGGAAAGGGATTACTGTACTGGCTGGGACAATTGATTGTGACTATCAAGGGGAAATGGCACTGCAACTACACAATGGAAATAAAGAAGAGTTTTCCTGCAGTACAGGAGATCCCCTACGGTGTCTCTTAGTACTACCATGCCCTGTGATTCAAGTCAATGGAAAACTGCAACAACTCAATCCAGGCAGGACTACCAATGGCCAAGAAACTTCAGGAATGAAGGTTTGGAGCACCCCACCAGGCAAAGAATCATGGCAAGCTGAAGTGCTTGCTGAGGGTAAAGGGAACATGGGATGGGCAGTGGAAGAAGGTAGTGATAAATATGAACTACAGCCCCATGACCAGCTACAGAAATGAGGACTATGATGGCATGAACATTTCCTCCTTGTTTTGCTATGAGTATGTTTGTATTTGTAAAGCAAATATCTTTGCTTTCTTCTCTGTCTTATCCTCTTATCATATGGCATAAGCCATTTGTCTTGCTGTATTTAAGCTAAAGGAAATCAATTTTAAGAGTTAATGTCACCCAAGGACTTGCACCCTATTCTGGAGAGATTTAGTGCATTTCCAGTTGTACGCTGCAAAGCAGAGTATTCTTAGGCAAAATATATGTCTGTTATTGTTCTCTACTTAGAGATAAAGTATGGTTTTAGGTGTTCTGTATAACTGCCAATTTGACAAGAGGTGGACTGTGATGGTTATGTTCAGATGTCAACTTGACCAGGTGATGATACCCAGCCGTCTGGTCAAGCAAGCACTGGCCTAACCATTGCTGTGAGGATGTTTGCAGCTGATTAATAAACCAACAGGCTGGTTTATTAAATCATCAGTTAATTGGATGCAGCTGTGACTGATGAGTCTGTGAAGGGCATGTCTTCCACAATGAGAGAATGCAATTGGCTGGATTTAATCCAGTCAATCAGTTGAAGATTTTTAACCAAGACAGATAGAGGACCTTCACTTCTTCTTTGGTTGAATAGCAAAGCATTTTTTGAGTTGTTCATTGAAGTTGCCAGTTCATTTCCTGAGGAGTTCATCAAACACATTCATTGAAGATCCCATTCATTTCCTGAGGGGTTTGTTGAAGTTGCCAGTTCATTTCCTGAGGACTTCATTGAACATCTTCATTGGCATTGCCAGATTGCTGACTGCCCTACAGAATTTGGACCTGTGCATACCCACAGTTGCATCAGTCACTTTTATAAATCTTATATTCATAGATACCTCTCATTGATTCTATTTCCCTAGAGAACCCTAACTAATACAGCTGCTACTACATAAGCTGGGCCCCAACTCCTTTTCCTGGGGAAAATATGGCCTCTAGGGAATTATCTCCTTCATTTGAATCCTTACTTTTCTCTTAGAACTATCTTAACTCCACCCTTGCCTGGGTCAGTGCTGACAATTGAAAATGCATGAGGCTATCTCTAGTGAGCTACATAGAATAGTTTAAAATCAAAAAGAAAAAGAATTCCCCTTTTCAGAGACAGTCCCCAGCCCTCAAGTTTTACCAGTCAAGAGCATGAGTTTGTACCTGGCTTTATGTGCCCCTTTTCTTGAGGCACAGTGCTTTTCCAGTATTCTGAGATTGGCTGATTCCAAAAGTCTTCATTTTTATTTTTTATTTCATCAGCCCCACCACCTCTTTGCCATGAGATAACTCAGGTTTCCTTTCTCCTTGCTCCAGGTTTATCTGTGCTCATAACTTGCATTCAGTAGTAAAAATCTGTTAATTAAAACTGCAATTGGAGCTAGGTTGGGTTACCTGCCCTTGATCCTAGTAGAGACTGGTTCCTTATCCCACATGGAAGTGTTCCAACTCAGCTTGCTCTGCCACTGGAAGATGGGTGCCAGCTCCATGGTTTGGGAACATTATTTACAATTCTATACTTCAATCTCAGCATTCTACCCATTCCAGGTTTGTGTGCTGTGTGCCCAGTCACTGATGTCCCCCAAAGAGTTGTTCCAGACTATTCTAGGCTATTTAATGGCTGCTCTAGAGGACTAACTAAATTCCACACATCCTTAGTTTGCCATCTTGCCCTATGTACTTTAAAATCCTCTTTTCCTCTCCCTTCTTCTCTATTTTAGTTTGCTAATTCTGACAAGATGCAATCTACCAGTGTTCTAGTTTGCTAATGCTGCCAGAATGATAAACACCAGAGATGGATTGGCTTTTATAAAAGGGGGTTTATTTGGCTACACAGTTACAGTCTTAAGGCCATAAAGTGTCCAAGGTAACACATCAGCAATCGGGTACCTTCACTGGAGGATGGCCAATGGTGTCCAGAAAACCTCTGTTAGCTGGGAAGGCACGTGACTGGCATCTGCTCCAAAGTTCTGGTTTCAAAATGGCTTTCTCCCAGGATGTTCCTCTCTAGCCTTCAGTTCCTCAAAAATGTCACTCTTAGTTGCACTTGGGATATTTGTCTTCTCTCAGCTTCTCCGGAGGAAGAGTCTGCTTTCAATGGCTATCTTCAAACTGTCTCTCATCTGCAGCTCCTGTGCTTTCTTCAGTGTCCCTCTTGGCTGTAGCTCCTCTTTAAAATGTCACTCATAGCTGCACTGAGCTCCTTCTGCCAGTCAGCTCATTTATATAGCTCCACTGATCAAGGCCTACCCTGAATGGGTGGGGCCACACCTCCATGGAAATATCTCATTAGAGTTATCACCTACAGTTGGGTGGGGTGCATTTCCATGCAAACAACCTAATCCAAATATTCCAACTTAATCCCCACTAATATGTCTGCCCCACCAGATTGCATCAAAGAATATGGCTTTTTCTGGGGGTCATAATATGTTCAAACCAGCACAACCAGAAATGTATTGGATTTACAAAGGGGATTTATTAACATACAAATTATTATTCTGAGACCATGAAAATGTCCAAACCAAGGCATCAGTAGGTGTTACTTTCTCCCTGAAGACTGGCTACTAGTGATCCTCCCCTTTGCCATTACATGCCCCAGCACATGTTGACATCTGTTGGTCTCTCCCTTCTGTCCTGTATTTCTTTTTGCTTACAATTTCTGGCTTCAGAGGCTTCTCTCTGAGATTCTCTGTGTCTTCATCTCTGAGCACCTATGGGACTTTTTTCTCTGTCTTCTGTCCATCTTTTATTCCTTTATGAAGGTCTCCAGTAAGAGGATTAAAACACAAGTTGAATGAAGTATGTCACATCTCATCTTAAGATCCTACTCACAAAAGATCCTAGTTACAATGGGCCCACACCCAGAGGAATTGATTAGCTTTAAATACATGAAAGTTTCTGGGGTCCAAAGAGCCTGAACCCATTACAGTCCACCCTCCGAACCATGAAAAAACATGCTTTTTCCATAAGCAAAACAACTGGATTCCATCACAATATCACAAAAGTCATACATCATTTCAGTAACAATAGTAAACATCAAGTCACATCAAAATCAGTTACAGTTGTGGTCATCCTAGGGCAAAATTTCCCTCCCCTGTCTGTGTATTCATGAAACTTAGAACAAGTTATCTGCTTCCAATATAAAAAGAGGGACAGTCACAGAACAAACATTCTCATTGCCATAGGAAGAAATTGGAAAGAAAACAGAGGTCACTAGTCCCAAACAGTTCCCAAATTCTGCAGGACAAGCTCCATCACATTTCAAAATTTGAGAATCATCTGTGGAATGATTTTTGTCTTTAGGGCTTGACAGAGTGGCAGCCCAACACTTCCACGGGCTTATATGTGGACTTGTTCTCTCTAACCATTAGGTTGAAAACTCTAACATATTTGTGTATTTGGCTGTTGGTCATATTCTAGGCTCCAACATCATTAAGCATTGGAATGACAGCCAACCTCTAAAGTTCTTCCTCCCCAAATATCTGGGGTCTGGTCAGACTCTCCACAATCTCCAGTTCACAAGATTGACAAAATCAGAAGAGTGGGGTGGTGGCCAGACTCTCCCTATTCCTGGGCAATGTACTCCACACTCTCTGAAGGGTATGGCAGCAGCACTCTTCTTGAATAATGGGGTTTTCAAGCTCTCTGCAATCCCCCAGGCATCTGGGAACCCTGGGGTGGTAACACTCTTCCTGATCAGTGGGTGGAAGGCCTGCCCTCTGCAAGCTCTGGGCCAAATTTGCCCTTTCCACACATAGTAGTGCTTCTGCTTTCTTCATCCCAGAAAATGTCTTAGCCCCAGACATCAGATTACATAGTTATGATTTTGAAGTCATTTTTCCTTGAACTGTCCCTTTTCTGTACTTTTTAGGCCAAGATGGCATTGGTTCTGTTCATTCAGATCTTGCAAAAATACTTGGTTTTGCATGCAGTATTCAGGGATCCCAACCATCAGACAGTAAAATCTTCCACAGATCCTTCCTGGATAACTGCATTTCTAATCCAGACTTGTACTGAAAATGTTGACTGGATCCATGCCCAGTTAATTCCTCACATGGAGCACTATTCTCTGGGGATGCACTTCCTGGAAACACAGAATTTTCCAAACCATAAATTTCTGTTTGTGTGTGTGTTTGTGGTTGTGCCTCGGAGTTCACTTCTCAGCTGATCCCTTTCCTCTTAGACTTTATTATAAGCTGCAAGGAGAAGCCAGGCCACACTCTCCATGTTATTTTGGAAATCTCCTCAGCTAAATATTCAAGCTTATCACTTTCAAATTTTGCCTTCTCTCTGACATCAGTACTCAAATTTGGCAAATTTGCTGCCACTTTAAAACAAGGGTCACCTTCCTCCAAGTTAGCAATGACATATTAATCATTTCATCTAAGGCCTCACCAGAATTACTGTTAACATCCATATTTTTACCAATAGTCTCTTGAAAACAATCTAGACCTTTTCTAGCAAGCACCTTACAGTTCTTCCAGAATCTTCCTTTTATCCATTTATAAAGCTGTTCAAGCATTTTTGGCATTTGCAATTGCAGTACCCCACTCTTCTAGTACTAAAATCTGTTTCAGTTCATTAAAGCTGACAAAATGCAGCATACCAAAAATGGGTTGGTTTTTAAAATGGGGATTTTTTTAGCTTACAAGTTTACTGTTCTGAGGCCATGAATATGTACAAATCAAGGCATCAATAGTTTCTGGTGATTGCCAAATCCTCTGTCACTTGGTCAGACACATGATGACATCTGCTAGTCTTTCCCTTCTCTTCTGGCTTCACAGGTTTCCTCTCTCAGCTTGAGTGTCCTTGTCTCTAAGTTTCTCTGGAGCCTTTTTTTGTGTCTTTTCTCCATATTTTATCCTTAAATGGCCTCAGTAAGAGGATACAACCCACCATGGACAAAGTGAGTCACATCTTAACTTAAGATCCTACTCACCAGATCATACTTTAATGAATTCACACCCAGAGGAATTGATTAGCTTTAAGAACATGATCATTTCTGGGATACATAGAGCTTCCAACCATCATTGCTACTTAAAAACTGATTTCAATTAGCATAATATTCACAAGACATTTCACCTGGTTTATATTGGGAAAGTGAGATTTTGGCCATTAAATTAATTATAAAATGCTTATTCAACTCGTCATTGATTTTCAGTTTCTTTCCTAATGTTTCTTTAAACATAATAAAAGACAGTACAATAAAATAATGAAACAAGTTGTACAAACATTGTTGCAGTTGAATACAACACTGTATCTCCTGTGTAGATGAAACAGTATACACTGCCAAAACTGAATTGTAAAATTCCACATTGTACTCCTTTTGGTACCTCAAAAATGCCCATTTATCAGCTGATGCACACTCCTAGAAAGAAGTTAGTTATGCTGCACCAGCCAATGCAAACCACTTGAAATTGTGGGCTTTACAAAAGTCTCTTATAACATAGGTCAAAGTATATTATAAAAATTTAATAATAAAATCAAAATGATGCTGAAAATGCTGTGTGATAGAATTATGTAAATATGTAAGTATACATTAAAATAAGCATTATGTGCACAAAGGCAGATAATTGTAAGAAAATACATATTAATAACATTAATGAACAAATTTCATTTTCCTTTTGCATTTTGTTGCATTCATTTTTTGTGTGTAATAAGCAATGTTTACTTCCATGATAGTATCACACTTTTAAATATAAAAATGTTTCATTGTGAAAAATGTGCTATTTCATCTCTGATGGAATGAATTAATTAAGCATACCTCTAGAAATACCTACTCCTTTAACCAGTCATAAAATAGAGCATCAGAAAGAATACCAAAATATAATGCTCAACATTATTAGTTTCTATGGGGAAGGCAACGCTCTGTCACAAACCTACAGACATGCATTACTCATTGAAAGTTTTTATCATTGGAATCATGACAACTAATCCACCTTGGAAATTGCTCTCAGAGATGATCAAATGTTGCATTATTAGCAATATTCTCTATAAGAGGTGTCTTGGCATAATCAGGGTGAAAGGTAAGGGCTTCTTTCCTCTTCTGCTGTTCACAGGAGCTTCCTGGTATACTTGTGAAATATTATTTCCAGGTGAACTTTCTATTTGACCATGACTTGATGAAAAATTTTAGGCTGATATATTTTACCTCAGAACAAATCAGAAATATATGTGCAAAAAATTAAACATAAGATATCTCAAAGTTTTATAAATACTGTATCACTGAAATTTCAGGCTCCTAAAGTAGTTTATGTATTTTATTTGTGAGAAAACTTGAAGTTGATGAATTTCTAGAAACATAATGTTGGAAGAAGCCTTTCCTCACATTTGGCTCATGATAAATATTACTCTTAAAGTTAGAGTGTTTTAGCTTATCTAATATGAAAGTGGAAATTGTTAGAAAAATATGTATACACATACTTATATCATGTAAGCCTTACTTAAATAATGCCAGGATTTGTAAAAAGGAAAGTATAGAAGCCATGGAATTAGAGTCATCAAGCAATGTACATATAGAAAATATATTTTTAGAAGAAATATGATTTTAAATAATCAGTTAAATGACATATTATGAAAATTAATAGCAAAATGCCTCTCATAATATTAATACTCTCCAGTAAAGTAACTTGACTTTTAATTTCTGAACTATCATTTGTATTAAGTAATAATGGAAACAAAAGATGAGTAAATGATGCATTCAATCTATCATTTATTGATGTATACCTAGTACTTTTTTGTTTGTTTCTCTGAAATTAACTTTATGTAGGACTACAGTGTTATGGGCATGATCTCTGGACTCAAAAATTCTTGGTAGAATCATATGGTGAACAACACAATGAGTATGATGGTGGAAAAGTTAACTTTCTGTGCCCTCTTTATTATCTAAAAAATGTGAACAATAGTAATACCTTTGGTATAATATTTTCATTTGGATAAGTGGTAAATAATAGGAACTATTTATAACAGTTTCAAGTTCATTTTAATTATAAAATGTATATGGGCTTTTATTATATAATATCAAATGATTATTTATACCTAATTTACACTTGGAAGTTATACTCATTTTTTTCAATCATATTTTATAAAACTATTATTATTGTGAATTTCTATACTCACTAAGCCAAATTTTTAAAATGCCAGATTATTCATAAAACAAATAGCATTTTGAAATCATTTATACTAAGAATCACCTTTGATTTCTCAGCAGTTTAAACAGTGAAAGCTATGGGAAGTAGGAATAACACCAATGTGCCTGACTTCATCCTTATGGGATTAACAAATTTTGAGGAGATTTGGTGGGTCCTTTCATGCTATTTCTCCTGGTGTACCTGATTATTGTGCTGGGAAGTACAGGGATGACACTCATAACTCTCCTGGATCTCCAACTTCATACCTCCATGTATTTTTTCCTCAGCTACCTGTCATTCCTTGATCTCTGTTACTTAGTGCTCATCTGTACCAGTTTGAAAGTATTATGTCCACCAAAATGCCATTATCTTTGATGCAATCTTGTGTGGGCAGATGTATTAGTGTTGATTAGACTGCAATTCTTTGAGTGTTTCCATGGAGATGTCACCCACCCAAGTGTAGGTGATAACAAATATTTGATTGGATAATTTCCATGGAGGTGTTACCCCACCTATACAGAGTGGGTGTTAGTTGGATCCCTGGAGTCGTATAAAGGAGTTCACACACAAGGACCTCAGAGCAGCTAAGAGTAACATTTTTGAGAGTAACTGAGAGACACATTTTGAAGAGCTGCAGCTAAGAGAGGACAAAACACCCCAAGAACAATATTTTGGAGAATGCCATTTTGAAACCCAACCTAGGAGAAAGAGGATGCCAGCCACGTGCCTTCAGAGCTAACAGAGGTTTTCCAGACACCAATGGCCATCCTTCAGTGAAGGTACTCAATTGATTCCTTACCTTGGAAACTTTATGGCCTTAAAACTAACTGTGCAACCAAATAAATCCCCTTTATAAAAGCCAATCCATTTCTGGTATTTTGCTTAATGGCAGCATTAGCAAACTGTAACATCGTCAAACCTAAAACCTTGAGAAATTATTGACTTTCAACAAGTGTATTTCATTTATGGGCTGCTTCACCTGCTGCCTTTTTTTCTTCCTGCCCATGACTAAATTTGTCCTTCTCTCCTCAACGGCCCAAGACTACTGTGTAGCTATCTGCAATCCTCTTAACTACCAGATAGTTATGTCCACTAGACTCGCTGTGCCCTTATCACTGTTTCCTAGGTGATGGGTTTTACTGAATCATTAGTCAATGTTGTTTATATGGACAGTAAACATGTAAACAGCAAATCCAATGTAATCTATCACTTCCTCTGTGACTTACCCCCAATTTTAGCCCTGTCCTCCAGTGACTCTTATGACCCCAAACTCATGATATTCATTGTAGCTGCCTTAAAGATAATGGTATCTCTTATCACAACCTCTGTGTCCTACAGGTCTATTCTGTCTACTATCTAAAAATTAACTCCACTTCAGAAAAGTGCAAAGCCTTCTCTATTTGTGCCTCCAATCTCCTAGGAGTCACCATCTATAATGACATTTTGATTTTTAGTTATTTAAAACCAAACAAGCCCTACTCTTTGGAAAGTTTCACATGGCCTCTGTGTTTTATACTATGCTGATCCTCCTGCTGAATCCACTCACTTAAAGTCTTAGGAACAAAGAAGTCAAAAATGCTCTCAATAGATTCACGCAGAAGAGATAGGTCCCCAGGCAATTGAAATTATAGTGATATTGAATATTTAAATTCATCTTTTCTTTCTTTCCTAATTGGATATTTACTTGATCTCTCTCTAAACAGAGTAGCACCCTTTAATTAGTTTGAATTTTTGTCTTCTGCTTGACCACACACCATCTGGAACATTTCTAGGAGTATGTTTTTAGAAATTTACATAGCAATTGATAGCCATGAAATATATTTTAAATCTTTGGTTTAAATATATGTGGTTTGAAGGGCAATTACTGGGCAGCAAATAAATAAATAATAATAAATGTGTTGCTATCCTTCAAATATTTTCATAGAAATCCACATACATCCTCCAGTTTCAAAGAATTTTATAATGGAAAGTACTTTCAGAAGTCATTTATTCTTTAGAGAAGGAATATAGCACAGTCATAAATAGTGCTGCCTTAGACTTAACAATCCAGGGTTTAGATTCTATATCTCCAAGTTTTTAGCTGTATATCCCTTAGTAAGTCTCTAAAACTTTAAATGTATTTTCCTCAACTATACAGGATAAATAATAATTCTAAAGCCAAGGAGTTGTAAAGATTAAATCAGAGGATGATCAGAAAATATTTAATGCCCTCCTAATATATTTTTACCTCTAATCATCAGAACAGTTACAGTCTTGAAAAATTTTGAATGCACAATAAATTTGTTATGAAAATCTTCACTGGTGTCTTATAAATACTCTTTTTTGTTGTTGTTGAATTTTATTTTGAAATAAATTCAAACTTACAGGAACAGTTGCAAAAACAATACAAACCCAATACACAGATCTCCAGCATACCCAACCCCCCTCCACCGATACCCCTGATCTACCTTTAACATCCTGTCACTCTACCATTTCTTTCTTTCTCTCCCTCCCTCCCTCCCTCCCTCCCTATCATCCATCATCTATTTCTCTGTTTTCTGAACATGAGAGAAAGGTGCACACATCCTTGAACAAACAATATAACTCGCATATACATTTCCTATGAACAAGAACATTCATTTATGCAGTCACATTAAGTGCAGCTAAGAAGTTCAAGAAATTCAACATTGATACAAAGCTTATATTCTATGTTTCATTTTTTTTCTTATGTCCCAACTGTGTCCCTTTGAGCCTCCTCTCCTCCATCCTCAGATCCCAACCAGGATCATCCTTGACATTTGATGGTCATTATCTATTTAGACTGTCTTTTTTTTTTCTTTTTTTTTTTTCAATTGTGGAAACACATATACAGCATAAATCTTCCCATTACAACCCCTCCCTAACATTCCACCAGTGGGATTAATCACATTCACAATGCTGCAATGCTATCACCTTCCCACCATCCACTACTAGAAACTTCCCCTCACCCCTAACAGAAACTCTACACTCATTTCTTATTAACTCCCCAATGCCCCTTCCCCCACTTCTCATAACCCACACTCTACTTTTCATCTCTATGATCATATTCTCTGACACTTTCTTTGTGTTTACCATGGGGCTTAAATTTAACATCTTAAATCTATAACAATCTTGTTTTCTTTGATATCAGCTTAACTTCAATAGGACACATAAACTTTGTTCCTATACTCCTCCATTCCCCCACCATTATATAGTTCTTGTCAAAAATTACATATTTTATATTGAGTCCCAAACCACTGATTTATCATTACACTTTATGTCTTTTAGATCCTGTAGGAAGTAAATAGCGGAGTTACAAATCAAAAATACAGTAGTATTGGTATTTATATTTACCATGTGATCTTTACTGGAAATACTTGTTTCTTCATGTGGTTTCAGTCAGTTGTTTAGTGTCCCTTCTTTCCAACCTACACAATTCCCTTTAGAATTTCTTGTAGGACTGATCTACTGGTGATGAAGTCCCTCAGCTTTTGATTATCCAGAATGTTTTCCTCTCCCCCTCATTTTTAACCTCCAGGTGTTTGTGAGTTTTCTGTCTCTGATGGTTATTGACTTTTATTTTTATTCCATTGTGGTCAGAGAATGTGCTTTGAATATATTCAATTTTTTTAAATTTATTGAGGCTTCTTTTATGTCCCAGCATATGGTCTAGTCTGGAGAAAGTTCCGTGATCACTAAAGAATGTGTATCCTGGTGATTTGGGATGTAATGTTCTATATAAGTCTGTTAAATTTCTCTGTCTCTCTCTATTTTCTTTGTTTCTCTGTCAGTAGGGCTCCCTTTAGTATCTGAAGTAGGGCAGGTCTTTTATTAGCAAAATCTCTCAGCGTTTGTTTATCTGTGAAAAATTTAAGCTCTCCCTCAAATCTGAAGGAGAGTTTTGCTGGATAAAGTATTCTTGGTTGGAAATTCCTCTCTCTCAGAATTTTAAATATGTCATGCCACTGCCCCTTCACTTCCATGGTGGCCACTGAATAGTCACTACTTAGTCTTATGTTGTTTCCTTTGTATGTGGTGAATTACTTTTCTCTTGCTGCTTTCAGAACTTGCTTCTTCTCTTCAGTATTTGACAGCCTGATCAGAATATGTCTCAGAGTGGGTATATTTGGATTTATTCTATTTGGAGTTTGCTGGGCATTTATGCATTGTGCATTTATATTGTGTAGAAGGTTGGGGAAGTTTTCCCCAACAATTTCTTTGAATACTCTTTTTAGACCTTTACCTTTCTCTTTTCCTTCTGGGACACCAATGAGTCTTAAATTTGGACATTTTATTTTATCTATCGTATCCCTGAGATCCATTTTAATTTTTTTTATTTTTTTCTCCGTTCTTTCTTTTGTTCCTTCATTTTCCATTCTTAAATACTCTTTTTAAAAATCTTATTCATAAATGAACAAATAGCTCTAAAGGCAAAAGTGTACTTTAATGTTTGGTCTTAGAACAAAGTAAAATCTTCCCATAGAGTTAAGTTATGGAAAAAATGAAATGTGAGCATTGAAGAAAATTTGTAAAATATTTTAAATTATTAAAGATAGTATAAATATCCTAACCATTTTTGATCATTTTATTCATGGTCTTCTAGACTAATTTTGCATATGTGTGTATATATGTGTGTGTGTGTGTGTGTGTGTGTGTGTGTGTGTGTGTGTGTGTTATATTAAATAAATATACAGAATTTTGTCATTTTCTATTTATCTTTTGCAGCTTTTGGTTTCCACTCATCAGTTTAACATTTGGTAATTCTTATGCCATCTAAACTTGGGAGATGAATGTTTTCATGGGTCGTGAGTGAAATCGATAATCTCATCTAACAATTCTTTAACTCCTGAAGTTTTGTAATTTCATATGGTTACCTATCTCCAGGCAGTGATATCACTTTTTGTTTACCTGCTAATGATTTGAAAACCCTACCATTCTGTGATGTGTTGACAAGCTTTGGTAGTTAGTAATTCTTTAATTACTGTATGATTAAAACAATTGTTTCTCTTTTCCTAATTTCTAGAAGTTTTTCAAGTTCTTTAAAAAGAAATAAATTATTTGATTAAATTCCTGGATTGTTTTAAAATTTTTAATAGAGAAAAGCTAAGAATTGATAATGAATCAAAATTTTGTTTCATTCACAAATTTTAGTCAGGTAGGTGGCTAAAGTTTCCTTTATAAAATTCCTCTACATAATCTGGAATTACACTTTTAATTTTCTGTGCTGTTCAATGTATATTTAAGAAAATATTATTTCTTCATTTTCCAAATGTTTGATTTTTTTTATTTATACTTGTGAAATGGTTATTGAAAATATATTTTTTACTTTTAAGTGATTTGTGTTAATTTACTTTATAGTAAGGTTTTCTTTGCAGAATTATATTTGTTCATTTTCTTAAATGATTTTTGAAAGTTTAAGGCAAACTACAACCTCTGTTTTAGGAGTAAAATGCTGATGAATTTTCACTGGTACATCACTGTTCATTAATTTATTCAAATATTGTAATGTGCATTATTTTCATTTACATTTTGAATGTATACTAAAAATTTAAACTTTACATATATAAGGTCTGTATAAATTACTGTAATATGATGTTTTGCTCTGAACTCAGTATTGACTAGAACTCATACTTACAGCAATTATTCTGTTTTGTTTGCAGTAAGAAATGTCTTTGATAAACACTTATTTTTATTAATATTACTTCTTTACAAGTCTCATCTTGTATATGCATTATGACATTTCTTTTTTCATGCATTATTTCTTTTTATTTTAAAAGCTGAAATAAAATGACAAAAATTTTATTTTGGCTAATATTAGTGACAATCAAACAAGTTTTTTATGTACGGTGTAAGTTTTTATAATTTAAAAACTATTCATAGTTTCAAAAGAATTGGAGAAACTTCCCCTAATAGAATTTTTAAATTTTTATTCTGTTACCATATATACAATCTAAGTTGGGGTTAGGTCTTCTTAGAATGATAGAATTCTGTGACGCCATCTGTTCTTGGGTTTTTCTTTGTTGGGATGATTTGAATTACTGATTCAATTCCCTGCTAATAATTGGTTTGTGATTTTTCTTCCAAGTCAATGAAGGTAGTTTTGTGTGTTTCTAAGAATTTTTCCATTTCCTCTAGGTTATCTAATTTATTGGTGCACAGTTATTCATAGTATCATTTTATATTCCTTTTTATTTCAGTGGGTTGGTAATAATGTCCCATTTCTCACATCTGATTTCATTATTTGTATCTTCTCCCTTTTTTTCTTTATCAGCCTAGCTAAAGATTTGTTCATTTTATTGATCTTTTCAAAGAAACGAGCTTTGGTTTTGTTGATTATCTGTATGGTTTTTGTTTTCAGTTTCATTTATCTCTGCTCTAATTTTTGCTACTTTCTTCCACCTGCTCACTGTGTTTACTTTGCTCTTTAGTTCTTCCAGTTTGAAACTAATTCTCTGATTTGAAGACTTTTTCTTTTTTTGATGTAAGCATTTAGAGTTATAAATTTCCTTCTCAGAACTGCCTCACTTCACTGTATTTTATTATATATTTATAGGCTGTTTACATATCATTGTCTTTTCTATGGATTATTCCAGCCTTGCTTTCATTTATGTATATTTCTATGATTTTGAGTGTTTATCCTGTTTGTTTCTGTTGGCAATGACATTTTGTTACTCTGCTTTCTCCCGAGATGTTGTCCAATTCTGCATGGTTGAGGAGGTTTCACATAGCAGAAATTCCAGTCTGAGGGAAAGGTGATATTTTCAAATTTGGAAAACAATTTTCAAGGCTTTGTCATTTGGCATGTTTGTAAGGAATAATTCAATTTCTTTAAGAGATGTAGGAATATTCCATTTACACTTTTTTTTCTGTTGTAAGCATTGTAAGGCATTATACATGCCATCTAAGTTATGAAATTTAATAAAAAATGTTTATAACATTTTCTTACTGTCCTTTTAGTATTTGTTGGTGACTATATTATTGATTGGAATCAATAATGAATACTATATTTTGAAATAGTAGATACTGATATTTATCCCCTAACTTGACAAAGGATGATTACATTTTTGTGAATGAAGAGAAAAATCCTCTTAAAGAGTATTCTGAGGAAATGGAGATCTCTACTGTTTAAATGATCTGACCAATGTTTTAAAATTAGTGGATGACATAATAAAGACAATAATTTGGGGATTCAACTACACAGGCAAAAAGACTTTTTAAATATTATTCCTTTCTCCAACTTTGTTTTTCAAATTACTTGTGGTATCCTCACAGCTGCTATGTAGAGTATGATTTATATCAGTATTTTTCATTGTAAGTGTAAATCGAAAAATAAAAACCTTTAGCTTCCTCCACTATGTATTATAGCTATATGATATCTATCATGATTCCTTTGAAATACAGGGATCATCATATTTTATTTCAATTCTTTTGTCCCTTAACTCATAGATAAATTCCACTTACTACCCAGACTTATATCCTTTTTTAATCACACTAGTGCATTCCTTTGCAACAATAACAAAACACACAAAAAGCATGTAAATTCACCTTTTGTTTCCTGTGGCAATAACTCTTATGTGATTTTTATTTGCATTGAATTATTTTTCCAACCATAATTAGTGTATTATTATTCAGAAACTAAAATATATTTAATAATTTGGTGAATTTTTTAAAAAAATTTACAAAATGTAATTGGAAATGCATCTCAGTGATATTGATGGGCCTGATTTATTTTTCTTTATTTGCAGTAGTCAACCTATCCATGGACAAATTTCTTACTACTAGAATAATGCAGATTTCAGCATCCTTAAATTTTATCATGTTGGAACAAAGATGAGAATAGAACTGTGTTTCCTTTTTTTAATAGTAACATCACTCATTTTTTTTTAACACAATCCCCATAATCTGTCAACATTTTCATACTCATTCACCATCAATGGATCTTTTAATAATTAATTAAATATGATCATACCCTTTATCCTTTTTGTTGAAGGCAAATCTGGCCTTCTCTGTATCTTCAAATGGAATTTTTAAGAGTAAAAATCTAGAGGCATTCACTATCTTGGTTTCTTAAAGGGGGCTGCTTTAGTGAGAGCTACTAAATGACAATTTAAAAAGCTTGTTGAAATTTCACTTACTTAAATCTTCTTTAAAAAATAAAATCTGACTTCTGCCTTCAATTTAAGAGGCAGGAATCTAGAAAGAGATTTGCTTCCACTCTTACAGCACATAAAACTAGATATTCTACAAAATCACAAATTTACTGGGACCCATCAGATAGCTAAGGACATTAGACAACTGAACAACACAAGCAGTGAGTAACCAGTAACAGCAGGTACTTCTAGTAGAGGGTGAAGCATCTAGAGCCATATCCTCTCTTTGGTGCAGGTGAAAACTGAAGACCTAAAGTTTAGAGTGGATTAGACATTGTGAATCTTTGACAAAAAAGAGAGCATCTTGGGAGAAAAACTGGAAGTTTAATGTCATACTTTGACCTAAAAGAATTTATATATGAAACCAAAAAAGGCAAAAAGCCTAGCCATGATTTAAGGCCCTTTGACTGAAGAATTAAATATTAAAGAAGGTCTCATGAAGAACAATATATCCAAGTTTTACCTTTGTTTTGGGTACACAGGTTTTTACTCATGGAGGTTACCACCATATATAGGCTGGTTATACCTTTCCTATTTTGTAAATTTTGAAGGGGAAGGTGGGAAGGAACACCAGAATGCATTTTATGATAGATGTGAACATGAAAACTGCTTTCCTGGAAACTCCTTTTTGTTCATGTATGCATTGAAAAGTCTTTGAGTACCCTCAGGGATACACAGACATATGTTGGGATACACAGACATATGTTGGAATACTGTGGACTAGATTTACATTATAAATAAGAGCATATCTAACACAGATATTTGAGGTGGTCTCATTTAATGGCTGCCAGTATTAGGGATTCATTAGGGAAACTCAGCCCCAGCACTGGCTCCAGGCCATTTGATAGGGAAAACATGATGTTTAGACTTTGGCTTTGGCCAAGTTACACCTCTCTGGGCCTCAGTCATCTGAGACAGTGACAAACGAGAACTGACATTTTTTTCAGGCCTTATGATTATTAAACTGCTTAATCTTATATAAGATTTAAGATATTTGGGTGGGATAATAGGAAAAGTAAATGAGTGGATACTTATATAAATTTAGTATAGGTTCTAGCACATACATGCTCAGTTGTATAAGCTATTCATATAATTTTCTGGCCAGGAGGCTCATTTTCTTTCTTGTATTTGTAGGAGTTCTCATGTGGCTTTAGACCCTATAGTTTGCATGAAGATAGGAGATTTTGTCATACCATTAGAAAGAGAAAGTTCATAAGAAATATGCATATAATTTCAGAATGGTAATCACATACACAGTTGGGCAATCACATACACAGTTGAGCAATCACATACACATTACTGGAATATAGAATTCCATAATGCACCAAGAAATTTGTTAGGTGCCTCCAGTGGTTTAAAATAATTGTTTCCCTGGTTAGGATTAAGAAAAGAATTTCCTGATGATATGCCATAGAGATTAATTGTTTGCATCTTGTACCTTCCATAGTTGTTTTATTTATATATTTTTTACTTTTTTTATTCCATACAGAATAATTGTTATTTGGGGAATTCAAGGTACCCATTCCCAAGAGCTTAATTAAGTTATAAAGTTTTAACTATATGTACACACTCTGAATACTTAAGGACCATAGGTTTGTTAGCTAAAACAAACCTATGTTTGTCTTAGCTGTCCATCAGTTTTATTAGCTAAAAGTAGATTCACGTTACTTGAAAATGGAAATGAATACATTTTCTGAGCAAAATGTATTCTAAAAGTAGGTCTAACTCAGCTCTTCTAATTAGAGAACTCTTAGAGTCCAAATTGTGGTGCACTTATGGCATGAAATACTTCTTTTGGCATTAAGAGATAATCTGTGGAAAATTGGGACAATATCATCTGAACACCACACATTAGAGAACATCTATCACTGTGAGAAAGAATACAGACTAAAAATGAAGGTATATCTTTTCTTATTCTTTCCGTCTTTCTGCCCCTTTCCTCCTTCTTCCACATCAATTTTTTTCTTGAAATCTAGTAAAATTGACCATGGAGATGCTCCCTAAATGCCATCTTAATTCTGAAGGTTGAAGTAATATATACATGAACTGGTCATGGGGAGTCAGGCCCATGTGAACTCTCACTGCTTGAGAAAGGAAATGTATTCTCTTGAGCTTTCTATTGTGTTTACCACAAATTAGTTCCCTACTATTGGCCTAGAAATTTGTAAGATTAGTTTCAAAGTTTATATTCCTCTTTTATCTCTGGGGCAGGGAAATAATGCACATACATTTTGATTAAGTAGAAGAGAAAACCTAACATAAGACCACTCTTTATTCCCATTTCTTTAAATTTAGTCCAATATATGGGAAAAAAATTCCATGTTGCATGACTTCAAGTCAAGTTTTTCTTCACTCCACTTTCATTGCACACATGTATGAACCAGTTGTGTAATCATCTTGCAATCTAAGATATCACACTCCCCAACAATGGGATTGCAGAGAACCTCACCTGGGTAAATTTATGTTACCATTAGAATCAACTAAAACAAAGTGTGTATTATATAGTATCACAAGAGGTGTAGCACTGATTGGACAGAGCTTATTAAGTTTACCAGGGAACAGGTGTCAATTTCCATGTGGCCATAAAGCATGTCATTGACTATATTTCTTGTCCATCAAACTGCCTAACATAATAGAATATTTCAATTAATTCTATTGTGGTAGTAATTGTGGAATCCCATGTAAAGTTTTTCTTGATGCTAAAATTATTTTTGATCAGTGAGCTGCACTGAGGTATTTCACATTTGGAATAACTTGAAAATTGTATTTTTTTTATAACTCATAAAAACAGGGTTTAGTATCAATATTACATTTCCTGAAGTTAATATAAAATCACCTTTTCTCCATTAGCTTTTCCCTAGGTGATAGGCAAAAAATTTTGTGTTTTTCCTGAACCTGAAATATAGTAGCAAATGGAGAAAGGAAACTGCAGCATTCTGTCAGAGTTCATTCTCCGGGATTATCAGAGCTCCTCAAACTGAGCGCCTTCCTCTCCCTGGTGTTCCTTTTCATCTATGGAGTCACAGTGATGGGCAATCTGGGAATGATCACAGTGATCCAGGTCAGCTCTCAGCTTCATGCCCATCATCTCTGCAATCCTGAGGATCCAGTCTGCAGTGGGCAGGCAGAAATCTGTCTTCATCTGTGCATCCCACCTCCTGGGTGGAACTGTTTTCTAAGAGTCCCTGATTTTCATGTATCTACAGCCTGATAACATGTCTCCCTGATCCAGGCACAGGTGGCATCTGTGTTCTACACCATTGTAATGCCAATGCTGAATCCACTGATCTATATTTTGAGGAACAAAGATGTGAGAAATACTCTCCTGAGAGTCATACCTAGAAAAGTATTTCCATGACATCTATGCATCTTACAATTAAAACAAATCTGGATGGCTTTATGCCTTCAATTACTCCAATAAATGGGGAAATATTACAGTAACTTCACACGGCAAAAGAAATTAAATGATTACTTAGCAACCTCCAATTTGGTATACAATCTTATTGATGTGTATTGAACACTGAATCACTATAATAGGAAGTCATTTAGGCACATCAATTATTTAGAGCATGGCTATATGGATGTAAGTAAATGGGCATATTAGCAGGTTGGATCACTTCAGTGAGGTACAAACCATTGAATAATACAGAGACGTCTCTTGATAATGTGAGGTCATTTTGCTAAGACAGTTAAAATTTTGATCATTTATCTGTGATTAAACATGATTTTGTTTTTTAATTACATAGAAAAACAATCTGTTTAAAAAGTAGTGTATGTTCTCCATTAAAAGCAGCAGAGCTTAATTTCTGAGTAAATATACTATGTCTCTC
This sequence comes from Choloepus didactylus, assembly GCF_015220235.1. Taxonomy (NCBI): domain Eukaryota; kingdom Metazoa; phylum Chordata; class Mammalia; order Pilosa; family Megalonychidae; genus Choloepus; species Choloepus didactylus. The sequence goes on along the minus strand of NC_051327.1, from coordinate 7,591,884 downwards.
TAACTTTAAACTTAACTAACAAATATGTAGGTGTGCGTGCCTGTGTGTAGATAAATGAAGCACTAGCTATAGCACATTTCCTTCAGTAGTTTAGAAATAGATAGATAGTTGTTTTCCAAATTTGGCAGAAGGCTTCTGGCAATAATAAATCTACAGCATGAAAAAAACTAAAAAAGGATATTTGCAGGGCTTAATAAATACTTTTAAATGTAAACCCAGATGATTAACTCTCCTACATATTGTTAGAAAATCTTTCAGTACTGTGTTTACTATGCATGAATCATTTGTAGCAAAAGAATGAGTTGAGACAGTATATTTAAGATGTAAATTTAAAAGAATCAAAGATTAATTTGATGTGGTTCTTTTAAAATCAAATGAGTCTATGTAGAATGTTTCTTTCTCTACAATAAAACTATTAAGAGAAGGGTTTGTTTATTCTTATCTATTCTTCAGAGCATCTAGCAAAGTATCACACATAAATATGCAAATAAATATTGATTGTATTTTGGCATCATGAGGAGGTACTTATAGATGCATACATTTATACCTACCTGCTAATTAACAATAGTTTTCTTTGTTTTTTCCTAGCTTGTGGAAGCACAGTGATAATGGATTAAGGCCAAAGACTCTATTGATTCATGTTTATATTTTTCATTGGTATTTGGACAACCATATACATATTGGGATTTAGAAGATACTAGTTCAGATGAAAATTTTATTTCTAGAATTGTCTTCCAAACATTCATTGTGTACATATTAAACATGGCATAGTGATTTACAGATATATCTCCTCTCAAATGGTGCATTTTCTAAAGGATTTAGTTAGGGAAACAAGACAAAACAAAATTATACTTTGTATGTACGACTTTATTTAATTGTAGTAAGCTGGGTAGGAAGTTTTCATATCTCATATTAAAACAAAACTATAAAGAGAAATCAGTCTTCAGTACCTTATATGACAAGATCTATGTTTGTGTGTGTGTGTGTGTATGTGTGTGTGTGTATCTTTTGCTTAATTGATAGGGTCAGATTTGAATAAAAGAAATAGACAGTCTCACACTACTTCAGAATTCAAAAGCTAATTTTATTTTTACTAGCAAAATTAAGAAAATATTAAAGAAATTAAATGATTACAATTAAATGACTAGCTCAAACATTAAAGCAATAGAACAAATGTAAAAGAATAAGATACATCACCATTCGGACAGCAGCATCCGCGGGTTTAAAAAGCAGGAGTCCGAGAAGCCTTTCACTCTACGGCGCTCCCTGGAGCCCTGAAAGAGAATTCATCAGCCACACAAAGTGCCTCCACCTTGCAGGAGAAGGTTTCAGGGGATCCAAGAGGGGTTTTCCCTTTTGAAGCCCAAAATACATCTGTCATAATTAAGAGTGTTGCCTTGAAGTTGAAACTGACCAGACTTCATGTCTCCAAGGCAAGACTCCCTGATGACATTGTTGGTGTTATTTAGGATGCTTTGTTTCTAAGGATATGGACTACTAGGTTTTATGTACATGTTTCCATGGACCTCTATTATTTAGATGTTATATAATACCCTTTAGGCGAGGCCACAAGGACATGCTCTGCAGCACCCCTGCTCCCCAGCATGTAAGCTCCCAGAATCCTTCACTTATGTAGCTAAATGGTATATATGTGTGTATAGTTTCTCTTATTTATATTACAGCTTCAAGCCTCATTTTACAATGTAATATTTTATATTATAAACTGTTCTAATATAGTGGACATCTTATCAAATGCTATGGCCTTATTGTAGGGATATACTGAGGCTACTCTTCATATATTAACTCACTAATTTTATAAACCTGTATTTTCTTTCCTTCCAATCATAGTGTCTGTTTAAGATTGGTTACCACGAAGACTTTTCTTCATGATTATTGAAAATCATTAAAGCAGTTATATTTTATGAATTTCTTTTTCTACAAGGTATTTTCATTTATTCTTTCTAAATATAATGTTCATTTAAAAATAATTACATAAAAATAATTAGGTAAAGCAGCATGGCTTCCACACCTTATTCCTATTTATCCTTTTTCTAATTTGTATGTGTTTTGCTTTTTGCAATTGCATTGAATATGTATTCATCTATAGATAATTTCTAGTAGCTTGCACAGTTGTATACTTTATATTAATACAGTGATATATTTAGTTGTTCTTTTAAAATTATTAATGTCTATAGTTATTTGCCCATAATAAGATTTAGTACTATAATTTATTCATCCAAATTATGTCCATATTTACTCCTCTCAGTGTACCCTTATACTTGTCTCTAGTCTACCACTCATTATCTTTTCTAGCTGCTTTCTCTGCACTTTACCTCTTGCCCCCAGGAATATACATCTTCCTAGTATGAGTCATGAGTTTCTTTGCCACTCCTATTTCTCTCACCTGATTTCCTGAAGGCTCTTGCTCTTTCTCACACAATTGACCAAATCTGTAATATTTGGGACTATGTTCACAGCAATAAATATCATGTTTGATATATGACAGATGTATTTTCTTTTTTAACATGTTGAGGAAAGGCACTCACCTTAAAACATGTTTGATGTAACAGGCTTTAAAATTAAGACAATTATTTTTGTTCAGTTTAAGATATATTTTATATCAACTAAAAAAAACAAAGATTACTTCTCTTAACTAGTAAAATTTTTTTGAAAATTTTTTTGAAAATTATTAAAGGAATTCCCCCAAAACAAGAATCTAATGAAAATAAAATAAATGAAATGAAATTAACTTTTTGATATCATGTGGATGCAGACTTACTCTTAAATCCATACACAACAATCAGAGGTCCATTTAAAAATGAATTCAAGGGAGTTGTAGGTGTCTTCTAGTCCAAGTGCCCCAGCCTCGGGCGTCTTCTTCTGAATCCCCTCCCCTCTCTTGGTGCTACAAGCAGCAGACCATTCATCAGGGGTTTTGTATCTGAGACCTAAAAGGTTTTTACCCAAGATGATGAATACTGACACGGGTGCCATTGGCTGAAAATCAGGTGGAACTGGAGGAAAAAACATGACTTATTAATCAAGTGTTGAAACTCCAACACACACTTGAAGTTCTCTCAGCAAGAGTAGATGCAATTAAGGAAGAAAATCTGAAGCTAAAATCAGAAAACCAAGTTCTTGGACAATATATAGAAAACCTCCTGTCAGCTTCTAGTGTTTTTCAAACAACTAATACAAAAAGCAAAAGAAAGTAAGGGATTGATATCCTTTCTGTTGTATGGAATCGCTGCTGATTTTTTTTCTTTAAAATTTGAATAGATTCCAAAAGTTGTAGTACCTTTGTTTGTGGTTTCATTGAATATTTATGAAGATAATGGCAAATCTAGGCAAAAATTAAGAGCTCTAAAAGTATAAATGGAGACTTCTATGAGTTTGTATGTTATCTTAGGTCTATGAAAATGCATAAATGTATTGATTATAGAGACTTTATAATTAGAATTGCATATATGAATGAAAACTTGAAAATGAGTGCTTTATCAAATTTGCTTTGATTTATAAGTTTAACACTGTCTTTTATTAAAGGCTTTGTAAAAAATGATACAAAAATAGCTACCATTTTGTAAAAAAGTGACCAAAATTATGCATTGAATACACAGTGTTATATACCCTGCTCACCATCTTGTGCCTCTTTTCCATTTGCCTTTTCCTTCCCAGTTCCCCTCTCCTAAGGATAAAAAGTTGGTTCCACATTTGTAAAAGTAATTTGAGTAATTAATGATTTATGAATTTAACCTGAACTCATTGTTGAGCTTAACCAAAATAAGTTTCTCAACTAGGACCTGTCATTTGTTATATTTAGTAACAAGATAGGACTGTTAGTTCCTCTTTGCTGAATTGAAAACAGAGGCTATAAAAATGATTGTTCTTTGAAACTGTGAAGTTTCAAATTGGGATATTTGTTGTTCAAAACTTCCTTCTGCACAAAATGACCACTTGATATCTACAAAGATGAGCTCTGGTTGTGTGTGTGTTTGTGTGTGTGTGTGTTTGTTTGAAATAGAAAATCTCAGGGAACATAGAAATACAATGAAAAAAGTACTTGATAAACAGTAACCAACTCCAAATGTTTTCACTCCAGATTTGTTAATACCTGACATAGATTAGGACTTTTGGGGAATATATATGAAAGTGGATTAAGGCTGACTAACTTCCTGTAAGACAAATTTGGAAGAGAACAGTTACAAAGTGTTTGGTCTCTTAAGGTTTATTTATGGTGCCCAGAAGATCAAGTTTGCAAAAACCCTTAAGAGTATGTTAGGATCAGAATAATGAATAAAATGGGAGGATTTTATATATGTACTGTCTGATAATTTTTCTCAGTATTTAATCTCATTAGTTCTTGAATTTTCTGTAAATCCAACTACTTGATTTTTAGAATTTTGGGCATCCTTTTATTAGCATTTTTTTTTTGTTAAGGGAATTTTGCAGAAGTAATGTTAAAATGTTAGTTATAATAGGAAGACAGATTCTAATACAGCTTGTGGTTTTAGATTTGGGCCACTTTTAATCATGGGATAATAATCTTATGTTTGTATTGGTGCAAGTAAAATTCAATAAATGACTTTAGCTGTATGAATATTTAATAATCATACTACAAACATTTTGCATCTCTTTTGTGACCTAATTTACAAACATTTGAAAATTGTGTTGTGATTCTGCTTTGTTGTTTAATAAAAAGCTGTTTCAGAGAAAAAAATGAACTCAAGAATAATAGCTGATAATAAGAAAAAGTAGTACAGAAAAATGAAGATTTTGCATTGGATATTTGCCTTGCAAGATATGGAAAGGGTGGGGAGGGTGGATAGAGAGCTATCTAAAAATAGCTAAAGATACCATATAAGAAAGGAGGCACAAGAAGGAAAAATATATTTTAATAAAGAAAGTAGAAATATTTATTCAAATGAAATATAAATAAATTATAGAAAATATAACTTTTTTAAGTGGAACAAATTCCTCTAAAAAGTTAAGTATTATCAGAGTAAATCAAAATACAAAATCCAATATAAAATAATTCTTAACACAATTTTTACTAAGATATAGTGATGCAAATCATAGGGTCAAATGGCACAAAGTAACTAATTGTATAGAATGTTGTTTTAACTGTTCCATTTACCTGAGCCTCATTTCCTTTGGGTAATTTTATGGATCTCTACTTCATTTCTTCCAGGTTGCCAAAATGTGACCTATCACTGAAAAGTCTCTGAAAATTATTTTTTAACAGAATAAGCCCAAATGTCTGCATGTGCACCCTCCCCTTAGTTTTTCTCCTTAGCACTTATTCTCAACATACATATTCTTCATCACTTACCACCACCCCCTTCCCCTGACACCTAATATAACATCACTCTTGTTAGACCTCACTGTTACTCACCTGCACAGCACACACCTTGCCCAGGGCATTTGCACTGGTGTCCCCCTTGTCTGGAAAACTTTCCTCCCATGTACAAGAGTTAGGGGACAAACTCTTCCCCTTTCATGTCTTTGATCAAATGCTATCTATTTTATTGAGGCATGCCCTGGACACTCTATTTCCATTTGCTTCCTCATGCCCTTGTGCTAGAACTTCTTATCCACTCTCCTATCTTAAAATTTCTTTCTCTTTCTAAGTAGTACTTTTCACACTCAAACGTGGCATACCACTTGTTTCTGTGTATTTTTCTGTTTCTCTCAGATAGAATATAGCCCTGTGGACAATGCCCTGTACATTGCAGGCATTCAGTAAAATGTTTTCTGAATAAACAAATAACATGCAATGACATGTTTGTACATAATTTTTCTAGTGTGTAATTAATCCAACAAATAAAACACATTTTGGGATTATAATCTCTGAATAATATACGTGAGAAGGCTGAAATTGCATATCAACATTTAAACCTTACTTTCTCAGCATCTGTGAGTTTCTTATACAAATTTATTTCAAATAATTCATGTATTTCAGTAAGTTTCCAAAGTTTAATATAAAGGAATCATATTTTCTAACAATGTATTTTAATTCTCAATTAATTTTCAAAATATAAAAACTGAAATTCTGTTCAACTTGATAATTAAAAACACTTAAAGCTAAAAACACAATCCTAAGTTATACTTGATCAAATGTAAAATAAAAATTTGATTCTAGACTATTTATATAATGGATAACAATAAAAGTAATACATAACACTGAACATACAATAAAAATTAAGTGGTGCTCAGATGAATAATGGAAACATTAAATTCCTGTATTCTTAAACAGGAAACATAAATAAATCACATAATTAATTATATGATGATGCTAGAGAAAGAAAAAGGAGTTAAATCTTAAAAAGTAGAGAAAATAAAGTGATGAAACTAAAATAGCATTAATGAATTAGAAAGCCAAAAACTGATTACATTTATCAAACAAAGAAACAAATTCAATAGAACCATAGAACCATTCTTTAATAACCACCCCCAACCCCCAAGGGGCGGAAAAAAAAAAAAAACAGGATGTATTCTATGAGAGGAGGGAGAAACAGACAGAGACAAAAACTTCAGAAATAGATGTAGGGACCTAGGATATGAAACTATATCATCATTTAAATCAGAAGAGATTGACAATCTGTGGCCAAACTTTTGCTTCTGCCCTGACAGAGTAAGTGGCACAAGAATTTCCATGATATTGTAGCTAATTCTAAACCTGGACAAAACGCATATAAATTTTGCTTTCAGGCATCAGACAACAGGCCAGAAAGTTCAGTTATTCATGAGATTCTGGAATTATATGAGAAGAGACTTATGTTTAACTTGTCTTTCTAGATAGCTGAGCAAGGAAGTAAAGAGTACAAGCAGAGTATAAAGGTCTAGTCTTGTAAAACTAAGCAGACAGAAATTGGAGTTTCCAGCACTTGAAGAAGTAGAACATTCAAGACAGGGAACCAGAAGGAAGTGCCCCAAATGTCTGTGTAGGGTTTCCCTGTAGGTCCTAGGCTGAAGAATGGGCTGCATATGTGCAGGTGGGGCTGAAAAGGCTTAGCCAAGAGACACTGCCACAGGGCCAAGAGCAGAATACAACTACAGAGCTCATTAAGTACTTGGAGAAGTTGGAGTTACAACCAGCCATTATGAAGAATATCTCTATATAATTGACTCAGGCATGAAACTGAGAAAAAAAAAGCCATAAATTAGAAGGACCATGCCCTGGAGTGAGGGTCATATACTAAGTATAAGGAGAAAACCAAACATATCTTCCTTATCAAAAAGAAAATAAATCTGAGATGTTTAAAAAATACACTATTAGTAATTTATGGCTTGCCAGAATAAAACTGAAGAAACTTTAAAGGAAGACAACATAGTCAAAACAGTTAATAAGAAATCACTCCCAAAATACAGTATATAATTAAAAAATTCACTAAACATACAACAAAGCAAAAAAAAAAAAGAGATATAAAACATTTGAATAAAGGTGTTTATAATAACATATTTTAAGATGATTGAGAATGGAAAGGTAACATACCTGAAATGAAAAGTTATCTGTGAGAACTAAATATCCATTCATCACCTGGTGCACACTCCTAGAGGAAAGTTTGTGATGGGGCAACATCCAATGCTTAATACATGAAACTGTGAGGTTTTACAAAAGGCTGATTTAACTTAGGTCAAGTAGTATTATAATTACTTAGTGATAATGTCAGGATAAAGTTACTGAAAATACTGTAGGATAAAATTATGCAAATATGTAAGTAGACATATAAATAAGCATCTGTTCCAGTTTGCTAATGCTGCCGGAATGCAAAATACAAGAAACGGATTAGCTTTTATAAAGGGTGTTTATTTGGTTACAAAGGCACAGTCTTAAGGCCATAAATTGTCCAAGCTAGGGGATAAACATGAATATACCTTCACTAGAGAAAAGGGTTGGCATCCGGAAAACCTCTGTTGCCTGGAAAGGCATGTGGCTGGCATCTGCTCTGGGGTCTGCTTTCAAAATGGCTTTCTTCTCTCAGCTTCAGCAATGTGCTCCTTCTGTCTGAGCTCTAGTAAATCAATCAAGGTACACCCTGAATGGGTGGGGCCACACCTCCATGAAAATTATCTAATCAGTGTTATCACCTACAGTTGGGTGGGTCACATTCCATGGAAACAAGGTTCTGACCTAATCTACATGAATATGTCTTTTGGCAGGACATAATACATCCAAACTAGCACAGCATCATATACATAAAGGAAAATAATTGGAGGAAAATACATGTAAAGATTAACAGTTATGAATTATTTTCATTTTCTTTCTTGAATTTTGTTGTACTCTAATTTTTGTGTAATAAACTAGTTTTGCTCCTATGATAGTGTTACACCTTTTAAAAAAATGTTTCATTGTGAAAAATGTGCTAATCCCTCCTTGTGGTTAACAATCTGGCCTTTCAGTCACAGAGTAATTAAGTATTTCTCTAGAAATACCTTCCTTGTTACCCAGACAACAAATTAGAGCATCACAAAGGAATAGCAAACAATCATGCTCAAAATTATGAGGTGCCTAAGGAATAAGGAACTCTGGTACAAACCTAACATGGATACATTAGTCCTTGAGCTTTTATCCTTGGAAACATGCCTAGCAATAATTCTTGGAAATTAGTTCCCAGAGATGACCAAAGGTTTCATCAGCAGTCCGCAATATAAAAGGTGCCATGGCTTTGTCAGGATGAAAGGCAAGGGTTACTTTACCCTACTTTTATACACAGTAGCTCCGTGGTATACTGCTGAGACATAATTTCCAGGTAAGCTTTCCATTCAAGAAGAACCTGAACAAAATTTTTAGGTTGATTTATTTTATGTCAGGTTAAAACAAAAATGCATGCAAGAAAAATTAAAATTCATTTATTTTAAAGGGACCAAACATTCTGACCTAGGAATTTGGTTCTCTGTATATAAATTACATATTTTATTTGTGTGAAAAATTTGAGGTTGACAAATTTCTAGACAGATGATTTTGGAAGAAACTTTTCCACCACCTTTTGCTCATGGTTAGTATTATTGTCAAAATTAAAGGGTTTTATTTCAAATCAAATAAAATGGGTGTGTTATTAAAAGAACATACATATGCATATACATATCATTTAGACCTAAGGAAAGCCAGGACTTGTAGAAATGGAAATACAGAATTGATGGAATCTGGGTCCACAAGCAGTGTACATAAATTGGAAGTATAATTTTGGAAGAATTTTTATTTTGAATGGTCAATTTTGGAAAACAACTTATCTTTCAGAAATTAAAATGTGTGATCTTAATTTTAACACAATCAAATAAAGCCCTATAAGGTTGATATCTATGATTAGAGATTTGTGTTAAATAAAATTGGATACAAAATAAAAGTAAATGACTCATTAAAACTTTTCCTGTCATTGGGTATTATAAAACAAATATTTTCTCAGTTTTGTTGAAATTAACTGTACACAGTTAGATAATGTTATGAACATGTTCTCTGAACTCCACATATCTCTGTAGAATGACAGAATCAACATTTAATGGCTTTGACTCTCTGGATAAGTTACTTAAACATTTTCTGCCCTTTTTCTCATCTAAAAATGAGGATAATAGTAACACCTATGGTATAATATTTTCAGGTGAGTTAAATGTATTAATGAAGGCAAGCATTTATAACCCTGACAGTTCAGTCCAATTATGTAATATACATGGACTTCTATTACAGAATATTCAAATGATGACTTATAGCTATTTATATTAACATTAAGATTTTTTCAGAGATATTTTGAAAATTATACTTTGTTAACAATTTCTAGAAGAACTAAATAATTTTTTTAAATGCCAGGTCATTCATATAAACAAAAAACTTTTTCAAGCCATTCATGCTAAATATCAGCTTTGACTTCCGAACAGTTTACAACAGTTGAACACTATGCGAAGTAGGAATAACACAAATGTGCTTGATTTCATTCTTGTGGGATTGACAGACTCTGAGGTGATCCAGCAGGTCCTCTTTATGTTATTTCTCTTGATATACTTGATTACCATGTTGGGAAATGCAGGGATGATACTGATAATTCGCCTGGATCTCCAGCTTCACACCCCCATGTATTTTTTCCTCAGTCACCTGTCATTCCTTGACCTCTGTTACTCTACGGCCATCACACCTAAAACCCTAGAGAATTTATTGAATTCTAACAAGTATATTTCATTCATGGGCTGCTTCACCCAGATGTCTTTTTTTTTCTTCCTGGGTGTCACTGAATTTTTCCTTCTCTCTTCAATGGCCTATGACCGCTATGTAGCTATCTGCAATCCTCTGACTTACCCAGTTGTCATGTCCAGGAGATTCTGCGGAGCCCTCATCACTGGGTCCTATGTGATTGGCTTTACTGAATCATTAGTCAATGTTGTTTACATGAACAGTTTGCATTTCTGTAAATCCACTGTAATCCACCACTTTTTCTGTGACACAATCCCAATTTTAGCCCTGTCCTGCACTGACACTCGTGACACTGAAATTATGATACTCATTTTTAGTTGTTTCAATGTTATGGTGTCTCTTATCACAATCTCTGTGTCCTATGGGTCCATTCTGTCTACTATCATGAAAATTAATTCCACTTCAGGAAAACGCAAAGCCTTCTCTACTTGTGCCTCCCACTTCCTGGGAGTCACTATCTTTTACAGCACTACGATTTTTACTTATTTAAAACCAAAGCAGTCCTACTCCTTGGGAAGGGATCAAGTGGCCTCTGTGTTTTATACAATAGTGATCCCCATGCTGAATCCACTCATTTACAGTCTTAGGAACAAAGAGGTGAAAAATGCTCTCATTAGAATCATGCAGAAGAGAGAAGGCTCCAGGCAATTCAAAGGACAGTGATGCTGTTCATTTAACCTCATCTTTTCTTTCTGTCATATTTGCATATTTACTTGGACTCTGTCTAAGATAAATTAATATTTTAGTTTATATTTCTGTTGAGCCATCTTTTACTTGGCCAAACATGATCTTGAATATTTTCAGGAAAATGGTTTTGGAAATCCATTTTGAAATTGGAAATCATGCTTTATGTTTTAAACTAGGTGTTTAAATACATGTGTTTTATAAAGAACAACTAATATACAAAATAAGAAAATGTCATATCACCTTTTAAATAATATCATGTAAATCCCCATGGATGTTCCAATTTCAGATACATTTATTATAGAAAACAGCTATTTTTTGACACATTTATAGTTCCCAAACTCAATCCATTTAATATATAGGGAAGAAACAAGTATAGAGTTTGAAACCACTTACTTTGAAATCAGACATTCCAAGGTTTTGATTCTAGATCTGCAACCATTTTTGCTATATAATCTTTAATAACTCACTGATAATTCAAGACTCAGTGTCCTCAATTGTACAAGATAAATAAAAATTCCAGGTCTGTGAGTTACTGTGAAGATTGAATCAGCAGAAGAATGTAAAGCACTTGATGCAGTACAAATAAATTGTGGCCGTTATTATCAGAAAACCTATATTTTGCAATATTTTGAATACACAATGGCTCTTGTTTTGAGGAATATTCACTGGTGTTCTATAAATTACTTTCAGTTCACTTAAACTAATAAACTGTTAAAAGTTAAAATGCAGTGTTTCAATCATCCAGACCTAGAGCTAAGTATAATATTGTGAAATAATTAAGCTATAGAACATGTTATATATTAATAGTGAAGAAAACTTGGAAATAGTGAAAAATATTAAATAAAATGGAAATGCCCTAAAGAGTACTGAATAATCAGTAAGAGATTAATTTTATTATTCTAAAGTAACCATTATGTATATGTATGTATATATTACATAAGTATTGTTTTTTTTACATAATCTTTTGCAGTTTTCAGTTACTACTTATAAGTAAAACTTTTGGTATTTACTTTGTCATTTAAACCTATGAGATGACTGTGTTCTTGGTAACTTGTCAAAATAAAGACTCTTGCAAAGCTTTAGGATCTGAAATTTTGTAAATTTTCCATGTTAAGTTTCTGCATGCAGTAATATCTGTTTGGTGTCTAATTGCTAAATATTTGAAAAACTTACCTTTCTGTAATGTGTCTACAAAGCACTTTGCTGAAATACTGTGTACTTCATAAAATAAATCCCTTTATCCTGATTTCAAATTTTTCTTTAAGTTCCTTAAAAATAAATAAATTCTTCAGTTAATGCTTCACTCATTTATTTTGAAATTTTTAATAGAGAAATGGTGTAAAGCTAAGAATTTTCAAGGAATGATTATTTTCTTGTACTTCAAATTTTTGTAAGGTAGAGTATTTGTTTCATTTTTATAGAAAATATCCTCTACCTAATCTGAAAATTCAATTTTATTTGCCTTTGCAATTTGAAGGTCTTTAAGGAAGTATGTTTTCATTTCCCAAGTACTTGATTTTTTGTTTATTTAAACTTTTGTATTTGTAATTAGACACATTGTCTTCAAGCACTAGAATTATAACATTTGATTTTCTTTTCAAATTATGTTAAGATTTTCTTTGTAAAATTAAATCTGCTTATATTCTTAAAATTTTTTTGAATGTTTAAAGTTCAACCTCTATTTCAGGAATAAAATATTTAACAACAGTCTGCTAATAAAAGAAAACATGTAATTAAAATCTTTAAAATCTGCATTATACTTTCTGAATTTATTTTTATATTGGGTCTTATAATCCATCAATTACAAATAAAATTAATTTACCATGAATTTTTTTGCTTTGAAATACATGTATATATAATTTTTCTTTCTTTCTCCTCCTCTTTTTTTTACTTTTATTTACAATTAGAGGTAAATCCTTCATAAGCATTTATATTTTCACTGTATGCCTTTTTCAGTAACTTCTCATCTTGTAAATGCATTTCTCTTTTCTTATATTTACAGGCTCTTTCCATCCTTCTGAACTTTTTTATTAACTATGCTTTCTTTGAGCTATTTTTGTCATAATCTTTACTTTTATTTATAGCTCAAGCCACACAATGCCTAAAACTAGTTTTCCTTCAGTCAACTAGTTTTAGAACAACAAAATGTTCAAAATTCCAATACCTGATATATTTTCTTTCAATTCTACATATTTAGTATTATTTCTTTGAGGCAATACAAGTTTCCATCTGAGGTTTTAATCCTTCTGCCTGGAAAAGTTTTGAAGCACAAATCTGTAGGCTATAAATTATTTCTTTGTGTGGGTTTGTGTATGTGCATGTTAATTTTCCTGAAAAAAATCTTAATTTGTTTTTATATTTGAATGATATTTAAGGAGTATTGGATTCTGCAATGACAGTTATCTTTCAATAATTTAAACACATATCTCTATTATGTTCCAGCTTGCATCATTTTTAATGCAAAAATCTGATATAATTCTTGTGGTTTGTCTTCTGTATGTGATATGTATTTTCCCCTTAAGTGATTTCATAATCTTCTACTTATGTTTGTTTTTCAACAGTGAGACCAATGATTATATGTATTGTTTTCTTCTTGTTTTGCTATTGGTAGTTATCATTCCTGGTGTCTTTTGACATATGAGGACCTGTGACTTAATGGCTTTCCTTATTTTTAGAAAAGTTTTCATCATTTCCTCTAAGATTTTTTTCTGATAAACTCTATATTCTCATTGTAGTACTCTAGCTATATGTATATTAAATGTTTACTATTGTCACACAGCACTTGGGTTTTATTATCCCAACTTTTTTTTTTCTTTAATGTCTTTTCTAGGTCAATTCTTACTGGCTTATCTTCAAGTTCCCTAATTCTTTCATCAGTTGTATCAACTCTACTGATTAACCTGTTGATGGAATTCTTCATTTCTTATATTTTATGTGTATGTGTGTTTTAAAATTTCTATTTCTAGCATTTCTTTGACACTACCTAATAGATTCCATATGTATGATAAAATTTCTCATTTATGAATACATGTTTTTTCTTCCCCATTAGATCTTTTAACCTGGTAAGTATAAACACTCTTTAGCTGCAGACCACCAGCAACAATTGTGGTTGAACAATTTGGTTATATTTCTCATTGAAGTGAGAATCAACACATGCTATGGGAAATGTATAGTTTCTACGTAAGAGAGATTTAGGAAGAATGTATTATAGGATTTAGGCTTTGAGTGGATAACTAGGGAGACAGTATTAGGAAGGAAAGTTTTACCATTTGATTGGATGCTGTAAGAAAACAGGAGCAATCCTATGAGTATCTCAAGAAATTGTATCTATCTCTAGGGCAGACTAAAATAAAAATAATGCTGTTGTTGGTAAAGTAATAGTAGTCCTTCATTTAGAATGAGGTATGGTAAGATGAGGGGAGGGGGATATTTGGTATTTGTAGATTTCACAGTGACTAACAGCCTGCCCCATCTCTTTCTTGAACCTGTAGAAAAGACCTGCAGTGGAGATATTGAGAATGAATGCAAATTCCTTGATTCTAGGGCTTACTGCTTTTTCCAACTGACATTCTAGCCTAACTTGGCTTTAACAATACTTTAAAACTTATCTGTATTTTCCTATTTTCTTTACAGTGGTCACATCCTTCTCCCAACCTCTACCAAAGGAGAAACAATATATTTGGCCTATCTTTTCTCTTAGGAGTTTGTCTCTCTTTGCATTCTGATTTCTTGTGTTTCCAACCTCATCTTTTGTCAAAGAATATTCAGTATGGGGCAGCTGAATATTCAATATGGGTCAGTTTCAATATAGTCATGAGTATAAAGCTGGCACAATTTATCTACATTTGTAAAATGCTGCATTGGTGATATGATTAATGCTTTCTTTGGAAGTATTATAACATATGTAAGCAATATTAACTAAAAACAGGACATTTTCTTCCCTACTTTCTGACCACAGAGATATGGACTTACAACATTCTTTTTCAGTTTTACCCAATGCTAAATATGCACTTTATTTTTTAAATAATCTTACATATCATTTTAATGTATTCTTCTATATTAGTATTTATACATCCTATTTTGATATACACATGATTTATTTATATCACTTAGCTTTTTATTGTGTGTAGCCATTTACAATGAAATGCACAAAAGTAAGGAAAATGCATAGCTGAGCATTTCCATTGGAGGTGTATCCCAGGCATATTAAGAAAATACCTTGGCATACAATTAAAGTACAAATCTCAAGAAATTAAAGATGTTAAGAAAATACCTTGGCATAAAACTAAAGTGCAAATCTCAAGAGATTAAAGGTCAATTCCTTTATGAGATGAATTTGGGACTTTGAGGATAGTAGATTTGAGGATAGTAGTATAAGATTGTGTAGCAACCTAAATTTCAGAAGAAAAATTCTTTTTATGGGACTGCTTTAGAAATACACTAAGTACAGAATTAATCCTGAATACAAATTTAGGTATGAGCTAAAAAGTAATAGGTATTTATTTCTCAAAGGTTACATTTAGGTAAACAATTATCATTAATTTTTTTTAATTTCTACCCTATCAATGGATGAGAATATACAGGATACCCAGTACTGACATCAAACATGCTGATATTTTCTTCATCAACATCATAATATTTATATGGATTCATTATTATAAGAAATAAGAAACAGCTAAACAATAGCAGTAGCATTTCTAGCAACAATAACAACAGATCTGGGTTATTATATTGACAATTCACAGGATTCAGAATCACATCTGCTTTCATCACCTATTTTTTCCACAACTGTGAGTGTTTGTGTGTTTCCCACACAGAGAAACTTATTCTTTGTACTTATCTGCATCTTATAGCAGGTATTAATAAAACTGATGAGGAAATGGGGCAAGATAGCAGCATAAAGAGTTGTGGAATTTAGTTCTTTCTCTAAGGCAGCTGGTAAATTGCCAGGGACTACTTGAAACAACTGTTTGGGGGACTTTGGTGAACAGAAACACATCATACACCAGCCTGGAATTGTTGGAGGGGTCAAGATCACAGCACAGAATTTTAAACAGTATCTCCCAAGCTGTGAAGGCTGATGCCCCTTCTCCACTGGCATGGCAAACTGTTGTGTAGTCACTTCCACAAGGGAAACAGAAGCAGTCTCTACTAGGAACAAAGGAAGGAGTGCTCAACCAAGGTCCATTTGCAGAACTGATTAACAAATTCAGACTGCTGATTACAATCTCTGAACACAGGTAAAAATAAAAGGCAAGTTTGAAAAAAACCCAGAGATCTCTTTGTAGCAGAGAGGAGGAAGGGCTGACTATAGATAGATAGATAGATATATGGGATTTTAGAGTTGGTAGAGCTCAGAATATTGGGAAAGGCCTGTGACCAAAGAAAAGGGGAACATAGAGCCAGGTACCAACTCCAGCTCTCAATTGGTGAATATGCGGGACTGGGGACTGGCTCTGAAAATGACATTATATGTATTTTATTTTTTATCAGACCATTAAAGAAAGCAGCAGGAATTTTCCATTGCCAACACTGCCACAATCAAGGGCAGAGTTAAGGTATGTTTGAGAGAAAAAGTAACTAGTCCACTGAAGGAGATAATTTCCTAAAGTGTGTATCTTCCCCAAGAAAAGGGGGAAGGCAGGACCCAGAACAAGTGGCAGCTCTCACTCAGAGAATTAAGATCCCAGGGCCTGGAAAACAGAAACAGTTTAAGCACACCCTCAGCCTCAACCTCTATCACAACCACACCACTGAAAGGGACAGGGTCTGCTGAGATTAAAGGCATAATATAACTTTATACTTGTGATAAAGCAGGCTAACAGGCACTACCAGGTGAGCAGGATAGGGAAAGCACAGAATCAAGAGGCCTCACAGGAAAGACTGGAAGCCTGCTGGGTCTCATACCCAGGGAAACTTGATACTGATTATACCCTCTTCCTAATTCCTGGGCATGTCCTGTATGAGAATATTTGGTAAGGGTAGATCTTATCTGGGGAGACTCTTTTCAAAAAAGAAAAAAAAAATCCATATAGGCAGGATAAGAAACAGAAATAACAAGAGCTGAAAGATTCTGATCAGTTCAACAGAAGCTATGCTAGAGGTCTGAATGTCAAAGAACAGAGAGAGAACAAAGCCTACCATCATGAAAACCTGGGGTAAAAGAGGGAAAATGACCTCTGAAATAAACTAATCAAGGACATCGGATGCCTAGACACTAGCAAAAAATAGTAAGTCATACTAAGAAGAACAAAGATATGGCCCAGTCAAAGGGACAAACTAGTACTCCAAATGAGATACAGCAGGTGAAACAACTAATTAAAAGTGTTCAAGCAAACATAGTAAGTCAAATCAAAAAGTTGAATGAAAATATGGCAAAAGAGATGAAGGCTGTAAAGAAAGCCTTCATACAGAAGAATTTGAAAGCTTGGAGAAACAAATGCAAAAAATTATGGGAATGAAAGGCACAAAAAAGACATGAACAGCAGATTTGAAGAAGCAGAAGAAAGGATTAGTGAACTAGAGGACAGTATAATTGAAGTCCTACACACAAAAATACATACAAGGAAGCAATGGAAAAATTTGAGCAGAGTCTCAAGGAATTGAATGAAGACATGAAGCACATGAATATACATGTTATGGGTGTCTCCCAAGGAGAAGAGAAGGGAAAATGGGTGGAAAGAATAATGGAGGAAAGAATCACCACAAATTTCCCAACTCTTATGAAAGACATAAAATTACAGAATCAAGAAGTGCTGCATACCCCAAAGAGAATATATCCAAATAGACCTAATCCAAGATGTTATTAACCAGATTGTCAAATTTCAAAGATAAAGAGGGAATTCTGAAAGCAGCAGAAAAAAAGGATCATCACATACAAGGCAAGCTGGATCATACTATGTGTGGATTGCTCAGTAGAAACAAAGGAGGTGAGAAGGCATTGGTAGGATATATTTAAGATACTGAAAAACAAAAAGTACCAACCAAGAACTCTGTATTCAACATAACTGTCCTTCAAAAATGAGGGCAATTATAAAATATTTTTAGGCACTGAGTTTGTGAACAAGAGACCTGCTCTACAACAAATATTACAGTATACATTATAGGTAGATAGGAATGACAGGAGGTTGAGATTTGGAGAACAGTGAGGAAATGAAAATTATCTGAAATGGTAAAAAGAGAGAAAAAATAAGATATAACATAAAAAATTCAAATGATAAAATGGTAGAAGAAAGTGCTGCCTTTTCAATAACAACATTAATGTTAATGGATTAAACTCCCCAATCAAAAGACATACATTGGCAGAATGGATTAAAAAAGATGACCATCTATATGCTATCTACAAGAGACTCACTATAGACACAAGTACAAAAATAGGTCAAAAGTGAAAGGGTGGAAAAACATAATTCACTCAAACAACCAGAAAAGAGTGGAGTAGCTATACTAATATAAGACAAATTACATTTCAAATGTAAAACAATTAAAAGACACAAAGCAAGACACTATGTATTAATAAAAGGGACAATTCATCAAGATGAAATAACAATCAATATTTATGCATCAAGTGAGGGTGCCCCATAATACATGAGTCAAACATTTACAACAAGAAGGGAGAAGTAAACACCTCTATAATAATAGTTGGAGATTTTAATAAGCCAGATTTTAATAAGCCACTCTCATCACTGGATAGAACATCTAGACAGAGGATCACTAAAGAAACAATGATCTTGAATAGCATGATACATGAAATAGATTTACAGACATTTACAGAACATTGCACCCCACAACAGCAGGATACAAATTTTTTGAAAGTGCTCATGGATCATTCTCCAGGATAGATCACATCTTGTGTCACAAATCAAGTCTCAATAAATTTAAAAACATTGAAATTATACAACAATTTGTTGGATCATAATGGAATTAAGAGTGAAACCAATAATAGGCACAATGCTGGAAAATGCACAAATATGTGGGAGCTAAGCAAAAGACTTTTAAACAATCAGTGGGTTAAAGAAGAAATTAAATAAATCAGTAAATATCTTGAGGCAAATGGAAATGAGAACGCAACATATCAAAAGTTGCAGGATGCAGCAAAGGCAGTGCTGAGATAGATATTTATTACCAGAAATGCCTATATAAAAAGGATGAATGAGCAAACATTGAAGACTTAAATGCACACCTGGATGAAGTAGAAAAAGAACAGTTAAGGGTTTAATGTCCAGAATATACAGAGACCCTACAATTCAACAACAAAAATATTAAAAACAAAAATTAAAAATTGGCCAAAGACATTGTCAGAAACTTTTCCAAAGAGGAACTACAAATGGATTAAAAACATATCAAAAGATGCTGAATTTCATTAGCTATTAGGGAAATGCAAATCAAAACCACAATGAGGTACCATCTCATGCCTTCTAGAACAACCATTGCAGACAAACAAACAAAGAAAATTACAAGTGCTGGATAGAATGTCAAGAAAGAAGTACAATTATTCACCATTCTTTGGAATGTAGAATGGTACAACCATTCTGGATGGCCATTTTGTGGTTCCTCAGGAAGCTAAGAATAGAATTGCCATATGATACAGCAATTCCATTACTAGGTATATACTTGGAGGAACTGAATGTATATTTGCATACTTATATTTAAAGTGACATATATATTTAAAGTGACATATATTTAAAGTGACATTATTCACAATTGTCAAGGGAATGGAAACAGCCCAAATGACCATCAATGGATGAGTGGAGAAACAAACTGTGGTACATACATACAAAGGATTATTATGCAACTGTCAGATGGAATAAAATCATTATATATGCAACAATGTGGATGAACCTTGAGAATATAATATTCAATGAAATTATTCAGAAACAAAAGGACAAATAATGTATGACATCAGTAATATGAACTAACTATAATGAGCAAACAATGGGAGTTAAGGATGAGAACACAGGTTATTAGGAGATAGAAAGAGGGTAGAGGTTAGGTATTTGATACTGAAGAGATACAGAATGATCAACAGGATTGATTGTAAGGGTCCAAAAAATAAATGCAAAATGCTGGGTGATGGTAACACAAAATTTTAAGTATAATGAACTAAGCTAAGTGTGAGTATGCTTGAAAAAGGAAGGCTAGGGGCATGTATGACATCAGAAGGAAAGATAGAAGATACAAACTGGGACTGTATAACTGAAAAACCTAGACTGGACAATGACAGTGATTAAAGGTACAACTATAAGAAAGTTTTTACATGAGGGAGAACAAATGGATGTCACTATTGCAGGATGTTACAAATGGGATGGTATATGGAAAAATATGATCAATGCAAACTAGGGTCTATAGTTAAAAGTAACATTGTAATATTCTTCCATTATTTGTAACAAAGACCATATATCAAAGCTAAATGTCAATAAGGGGGGATTTAAGGTATGGGTATGGGATTCTTGTCTTTCTTTCTCCTTTTTATTAGCTTTTATTCTTTATTTTTTCTTACTTTTTTTCCTCTTCTTTCTTTGTGGAAGAAATGGAAATGTTCTCATGTAGATTGTGGTGGTGAATGCATAATATGTAATTCTACTGTGAGCCATTGACTGTTGACATATGATCCTGCAATAATTATTAAATATATGCTTGAAATAATTTGAAATCACATTAATAGACATTTGCACACTGGTGTTTATGGTGGCATCATTCACAATTTGCAGCGGATAGAGGTGACCTAAGGGTACATTAACTTATGAAGGGAAGTGGGAACTGTAGTGAATATTAAGTGGATGACAAAAGGAGTAAAGCTGGGATGCATGCAACTAGGTGAATGAACATTGAGAACATTAAGTTGAATGAAATAAACCAGAAATGAAAGGACAAATATTTTATGGTTTCACTAATATAAAATAACTGTAATGAGCAAACACTGAGAATTTAATTCAAGAGCATAGGTTCTTAGTGAATAGAATGTGTTTAGAGATTGGCCAATCCATGATTTAGGAGTACAGAATGTTCAATAAGTATGGGTATAGGATTGTAAAAGTTCCTAGATTGTTAGTTCTTACAGCAGTCACATTTATTCCTGAGTTTTAACTGTCATTTCTAAATTCTGTGATGCTGAGTACTTTGTGTTTAATCTGGAAGTTCCCTGGAACTTTGGGTGTCTGTGTGACAACTGAGACTCAGAACTGAAGTTCTGCAGCTCTGAAAGTCAGCATTGCTCCATACAGCAACTGCTAAAGAAGCTGAAAAAGAGATTAAACTTCAAATAGAGATATGAATGAAACATGTTTTGTTACAACTAAGGTAAATCTGAATACAGAATAAAGGATGATATTAACTGTATTTTAAGACTTCAACTTCTGTGTGAGACCAAAGGAAGAGATGTTTATTTGGTATAAAATTTAAATTTTCTGTATCACAATATTTTAACATGTATGGTCAGTTTATTTAAACATCATAATTATATGGAGCCTATAATAGGGAATGACATCCTGTTATTCAGAATGGTTTAATGTAATATCACAATAAATCCCAGAGTATTTTGGGCAGAAAATAAAAAAGCATTTGCAAAGTGCCCTTGAGGGACTGGGGGAAAATGTGACAATAATGAGCTTCCCCACCTGGAGAATTCTCACAAGCATTTATGAATCACAATTTAATAATTCAGTCCCTTGGTCTGAGGCTTGCCCTTAAGAAACTTATTGCTGCAAAGGAGTAGCTAACCTACTTATTATTCTGCCTGAGTCACCCCAAAAGAACCTCTTTTGTTGCACAGATGTGGCCTCTCTCTCCCATTCAACTCTGCAAATAAAATCACTACCCTTTCCTCTTTGTGGGACATGATTCCCAGGAGTGTGTCTCACTCAGAATGTGGGACGTGTCGCCCAGGGATGAGACTGGCCCTGACATCATATGATTGAGAATGCCTTCTTCATCAAAGGGGGGAAAAGAAATGAAACAAAGTAAAGTTTCAGTGTTTAAGAGATTTCACATAGAGTTATTGTGATTTTTTGTTATGTATTATATAGATACATATATGTTTTGTTATATACTATATATATAATTTTTCTATCAACCTTGAAAAGGGCAATTTTCTTAACTAGCTTTATTTCAAAAGATGTATAAGGGATTCCTCCAAAAGAAAATATTTAATGAAAATAAAACAAGTGGAATGGTTTTTATGTATATCCAGACTCATTGTTATATCCATACACAAAAATTAGAGGTCATTTAAAAATGAAATCATGTGTATTAGCTAATAATTAAACAAAATATTATGGAATAAGTTAGGATTCTGCATAGTGTATTTGAATTTTAAATGAAGGAAGGGATGGCATGTGGATAGAGCAGAAATTTAAAAATACCTAAAGACAGCAAGTAAGAGAGGGTTATGAGAAAGAAAAAAATATATTTTAATGAATATAGTAGACACATTGATGCAATAAAATATAGCTATATTGGGAATGTCTAAGTTTACATTTTTTATACCTATTAAGTGGAAAACTTTTCTCTAAAATGACAAGCAATATGAGAGTGAATTGAAATACTAAATCCAATATAAGGTTTTTCTTATGCAGTTTTTACAAAGATACAGTGATGCAAATCATTAGGATAAAAAAGCACAAAGTAACTAATTTTATAGAACACCGTTTTTACTATTCCATTTACCTCAGCCTCACTACCTCCAGGTATCTTTATGGAGCTCTACTTAACTTTTTTCAGGTTTCAAAATGTGACTTTATCACTGAAGATTATCTAAAAGTTACTTTTTAAGACAGCAAGCCCAACTGCATCCATGCACACCTGCCACTTAGTTTTACTCCATAGCACTTATCGCTATCAACATACATACACTTCATCTTTTATCCTCTCCACCTATCCAATGAAATATCCCCCTATGTCACTCATGTTAAACCTCCTTGGTGTTCCTCACCTGCACAGCCCAGCTCCTGCCCAGGGCCTTTGCACTGGTGTCCTCCATCCCTGGCTGGAACAATTTCTTCTCATGTACCTGTATGATTAACTCTTCCCTCCTTCAAGTCTTTGATAAAATGCCAAATTTTTTTTATTGAGGTCTGCCCATCACACTTTTCCACTGGCTTCCTCATGGCCTTGTGCCAGAATTTCTTATCCATTATCCTGTCTTCAAATTTATCAATTTTTGAATAGTACTTTTCACATTCTAACATGACATAAGACTTATTTCTGTATATATATATTTTTTCTGTTTCTTCAAGATAGAACCAAGAAAACAAAGACCTTTTATTCTTTTGCTATGATGTGTAGACAGTGCCTGGTACATTTCATGTTTTAAATAGAATGTTTACTGAATAAATGAATAAAATGCAGTGGCTTGTTTGAATATGACTCATTCAGTGTATAATTAATCCAACAAGTAAGACAGACTTCAGAATTTTTATATCTTAATAAGATAATTGAGAAGGTTAAAATGCATGTCAACATACAAACCTTAATTTCTTGGCATCTATGAATCATTTATAAAAATTGATTACAGCTAATCAATGTATTTCAATAAATTTTCCATGAATATGGAGTCAAATTTTCTGACAATATGTATTTTAATTTAAAAATAATGTTAAAAATATAGACCCTAAAAGACTGTTCAATGTGAAAATAAGAAATAAATAAATCTAAACACAGTCTTATCCTTGGTCAAATGGGAAATGACAATTTGATTCTAGACTCTTTATATAATGGATAACAATATAAATCATGCATATCACTGAGCATAAGATAAAAATAAAGTGGTGCTTGGGTAAATAATAGAATCATTAAATTCCCATACAATGGTACCTTGGTGCTTGAGTGCTATGAAACTCATCAAATTTGGTACTCAACAAATTTTGATGTGAAAATTTTGTCCCTGTACTCATCATTTGTTTTGTACTCAATGCACAGGCTTTGGTTGCCTCATGACTGACTACACTGTCTAGCCAAAACAAAGGGTCACTCATTAGTCATGCAGTAGCTCTCACTCTGGGCACATCCCCTTGCATTCATATTAGTTTTTGTGGTCATTTTCAGTATGTTTTCACTTTATTCTCATCATAAGCCCTAAAAAATGAGTAATGAGAGTGCTAAGCAGAAAAGAAAATTATCTCACACCGCCAATGAGCAAAAAACAAACAAACAAACAAACAAAAAACAAATAATAGGCAAATGTGAGAGCAGTATTCTCATTACTGAACTTGCAGGGGAATATGGTATGGTATACCTAGAACAATGATCTCCACCATCATTAAGAATAAAGAAGTGATAGGAGGCGGGGCAAGATGGCAGACTGGTGAGCTGTATGTTTTAGTTACTCCTCCAGGAAAGTAGGTAAAAAGCCAGGAACTGCGTGGACTGGACACCACAGAGCAATCTGTCTTTGGGCATACTTCATACAACACTCATGAAAACGTGGAACTGCTGAGATCACCGAAATCTATAGACTGAGGCCAGACACCAGAGACTCTGAGAGCAGCCAGCCCAGCAGAGAGGAGACGGGCATAGAAGGAAAGCAACACGAGAAGCTCCAAAGTAAAAGCAGAGGATTTTTGGAGTTCTGGTGAACACAGAAAGGGGAAGGGCGGAGATCAGGCCTTGAGGCGCATATGCAAATCCCGAAGCAAGGCTGATCTCTCTGCCCAGGGCACCTTTCCTTAATGGCCCTGGTTGCTTTGTCTATTAGCATTTCAATAACCCATTAGATCTCTGAGGAGGGCCGTTTTTTTTTTGTTTTTGTTTTTTTTTTTTTTTAAATCCTTTTTGCTTTTTCTAAAACAATTACTCTAAGAAGCTCAATACAGAAAGCTTCAAAGAATTGAAATTTGGGCACGTCAAGTCAAGAGGAGAAATAAGAGAGCTCTGAGACAAAAGGCAATAATCCAGTGGCTGAGAAAATTCACTAAACAACACAACTTCCCAAGAACAGGGGGGTGTCCGCTCACAGCCACCATCCTGGTGGACAGGAAACACTCCTGCCCATCGCCAGCCCCATAGCCCAGAGCTGCCCCAGACAACCCAGTGTGACGGAAGTGCTTCAAATAACAGGCACACACCACAAAACTGGGCGTGGACATTAGCCTTCCCTGCAACCTCAGCTGAATGTCCCAGAGCTGGGAAGGGGGAGCAGTGTGAATTAACAGAGCCCCATTCAGCCATCATTTGAGCAGACTGGGAGCCTCCCAACACAGCCCAGCAGCCCAGAACTGCCCTGGGGGGACGGCACTCACCTGTGACATAGCACAGTCATCCCTCAACAGAGGACCCGGGGTGCACAGCCTGGAAGAGGGGCCCACTTGCAAGTCTCAGGAGCCATACGCCAATACCAAAGACTTGTGGGTCAGTGGCAGAGACAAACTGTGGCAGGACTGAACTGAAGGATTAGACTATTGCAGTAGCTTTAAAACTCTAGGATCATCAGGGAGATTTGATTGTTAGGGCCACCCCCCCTCCCCGACTGCCCAGAAACACGCCCCACATACAGGGCAGGCAACACCAACTACACACGCAAGCTTGGGACACCAATTGGGCCCCACAAGACTCACTCCCCCACTCACCAAAAAGGCTAAGCAGGGGAGATCTGGCTTGTGGAGAACAGGTGGCTCGTGGACGCCACCTGCTGGTTAGTTAGAGAAAGTGTACTCCACGAAGCTGTAGATCTGATAAATTAGAGATAAGGACTTCAACTGGTCTACAAACCCTAAAAGAACCCTATCAAGGACAGCAAATGCCACGAGGCCAAAAACAACAGAAAATTATAAAGCATATGAAAAAACCAGACGATATGGATAACCCAAGCCCAAGCACCCAAATCAAAAGACCAGAAGAGACACACCTAGAGCAGCTACTCAAAGAACTAAAGATGAACAATGAGACCCTAGTACGGGATATGAAGGAAATCAAGAAGACCCTAGAAGAGCATAAAGAAGACATTGCAAGACTAAATAAAAAAATGGATGATCTTATGGAAATTAAAGAAACTGTTGACCAAATTAAAAAGATTCTGGACACTCATAGTACAAGACTAGAGGAAGTTGAACAACGAATCAGTGACCTGGAAGATGACAGAATGGAAAATGAAAGCATAAAAGAAAGAATGGGGAAAAAAATTGAAAAACTCGAAATGGACCTCAGGGATATGATAGATAATATGAAGCGTCCGAATATAAGACTCATTGGTGTCCCAGAAGGGGAAGAAAAGGGTAAAGGTCTAGGAAGAGTATTCAAAGAAATTGTTGGGGAAAACTTCCCAAATCTTCTAAACAACATAAATACACAAATCATAAATGCTCAGCGAACTCCAAATAGAATAAATCCAAAAAAACCCACTCCGAGACATATACTGATCACACTGTCAAACATAGAAGAGAAGGAGCAAGTTCTGAAAGCAGCAAGAGAAAAGCAATTCACCACATACAAAGGAAACAGCATAAGACTAAGTAGTGACTACTCAGCAGCCACCATGGAGGTGAGAAGGCAATGGCACGATATATTTAAAATTCTGAGAGAGAGGAATTTCCAGCCAAGAATACTTTATCCAGCAAAGCTCTCCTTCAAATTTGAGGGAGAGCTTAAATTTTTCACAGACAAAGAAATGCTGAGAGAATTTGCTAACAAGAGACCTGCCCTACTGGAGATACTAAAGGGAGCCCTACAGACAGAGAAACAAAGACAGGACAGAGAGACTTGGAGAAAGGTTCAGTACTAAAGAGATTCGGTATGGGTACAATAAAGGATATTAATAGAGAGAGGGAAAAATATGGCAAACATAATCCAAAGGATAAGATGGCCGATTCAAGAAATGCCTTCACGGTTTTAACGTTGAATGTAAATGGATTAAACTCCCCAATTAAAAGATATAGATTCGCAGAATGGATCAAAAAAAATGAACCATCAATATGTTGCATACAAGAGACTCATCTTAGACACAGGGACACAAAGAAATTGAAAGTGAAAGGATGGAAAAAAATATTTCATGCAAGCTACAGCCAAAAGAAAGCAGGTGTAGCAATATTAATCTCAGATAAAATAGACTTCAAATGCAGGGATGTTTTGAGAGACAAAGAAGGCCACTACATACTAATAAAAGGGGCAATTCAGCAAGAAGAAATAACAATCGTAAATGTCTATGCACCCAATCAAGGTGCCACAAAATACATGAGAGAAACATTGGCAAAACTAAAGGAAGCAATTGATGTTTCCACAATAATTGTGGGAGACTTCAACACATCACTCTCTCCTATAGATAGATCAACCAGACAGAAGACCAATAAGGAAATTGAAAACCTAAACAATCTGATAAATGAATTAGATTTAACAGACATCTACAGGACATTACATCCCAAATCACCAGGATACACATACTTTTCTAGTGCTCACGGAACTTTCTCCAGAATAGATCATATGCTGGGACATAAAACAAGCCTCAATAAATTTAAAAAGATTGAAATCATTCAAAGCACATTCTCTGACCACAATGGAATACAATTAGAAGTCAATAACCATCAGAGACTTAGAAAATTCACAAATACCTGGAGGTTAAACAACACACTCCTAAACAATCAGTGGGTTAAAGAAGAAATAGCAAGAGAAATTGCTAAATATATAGAGACGAATGAAAATGAGAACACAACATACCAAAACCTATGGGATGCAGCAAAAGCAGTGCTAAGGGGGAAATTTATAGCACTAAACGCATATATTAAAAAGGAAGAAAGAGCCAAAATCAAAGAACTAATGGATCAACTGAAGAAGCTAGAAAATGAACAGCAAACCAATCCTAAACCAAGTAGAAGAAAAGAAATAACAAGGATTAAAGCAGAAATAAATGACATAGAGAACAAAAAAACAATAGAAAGGATAAATATCACCAAAAGTTGGTTCTTTGAGAAGATCAACAAGATTGACAAGCCCCTAGCTAGACTGACAAAATCAAAAAGAGAGAAGACCCATATAAACAAAATAATGAATGAAAAAGGTGACATAACTGCAGATCCTGAAGAAATTAAAAAAATTATAAGAGGATATTATGAACAACTGTATGGCAACAAACTGGATAATGTAGAAGAAATGGACAATTTCCTGGAAACATATGAACAACCTAGACTGACCAGAGAAGAAATAGAAGACCTCAACCAACCCATCACAAGCAAAGAGATCCAATCAGTCATCAAAAATCTTCCCACAAATAAATGCCCAGGGCCAGATGGCTTCACAGGGGAATTCTACCAAACTTTCCAGAAAGAACTGACACCAATCTTACTCAAACTCTTTCAAAACATTGAAAAAAATGGAACACTACCTAACTCATTTTATGAAGCTAACATCAATCTAATACCAAAACCAGGCAAAGATGCTACAAAAAAGGAAAACTACCGGCCAATCTCCCTAATGAATATAGATGCAAAAATCCTCAACAAAATACTTGCAAATCGAATCCAAAGACACATTAAAAAAATCATACACCATGACCAAGTGGGGTTCATTCCAGGCATGCAAGGATGGTTCAACATCAGAAAAACAATCAATGTATTACAACACATTAAAAACTCAAAAGGGAAAAATCAATTGATCATCTCAATAGATGCTGAAAAAGCATTTGACAAAATCCAACATCCCTTTTTGATAAAAACACTTCAAAAGGTAGGAATTGAAGGAAACTTCCTCAACATGATAAAGAGCATATATGAAAAACCCACAGCCAGCATAGTACTCAATGGTGAGAGACTGAAAGCCTTCCCTCTAAGATCAGGAACAAGACAAGGATGCCCGCTGTCACCACTGTTATTCAACATTGTGCTGGAAGTGCTAGCCAGGGCAATCCGGCAAGACAAAGAAATAAAAGGCATCCAAATTGGAAAAGAAGAAGTAAAACTGTCATTGTTTGCAGATGATATGATCTTATATCTAGAAAACCCTGAGAAATCAACGATACACCTACTAGAGCTAATAAACAAATTTAGCAAAGTAGCGGGATACAAGATTAATGCACATAAGTCAGTAATGTTTCTATATGCTAGAAATGAACAAACTGAAGAGACACTCAAGAAAAAGATACCATTTTCAATAGCAACTAAAAAAATCAAGTACCTAGGAATAAACTTAACCAAAGACGTAAAAGACCTATACAAAGAAAACTACATAACTCTACTAAAAGAAATAGAAGGGGACCTTAAAAGATGGAAAAATATTCCATGTTCATGGATAGGAAGGCTAAATGTCATTAAGATGTCAATTCTACCCAAACTCATCTACAGATTCAATGCAATCCCAATCAAAATTCCAACAACCTACTTTGCAGACTTGGAAAAGCTAGTTATCAAATTTATTTGGAAAGGGAAGATGCCTCGAATTGCTAAAGACACTCTAAAAAAGAAAAACGAAGTGGGAGGACTTACACTCCCTGACTTTGAAGCTTATTATAAAGCCACAGTTGCCAAGACAGCATGGTACTGGCACAAAGATAGACATATAGATCAATGGAATCGAATTGAGAATTCAGAGATAGACCCTCAGATCTATGGCTGACTGATCTTTGATAAGGCCCCCCAAAGTCACCGAACTGAGCCATAATGGTCTTTTCAACAAATGGAGCTGGGAGAGTTGGATATCCATATCCAAAAGAATGAAAGAGGACCCCTACCTCACCCCCTACACAAAAATTAACTCAAAATGGACCAAAGATCTCAATATAAAAGAAAGTACCATAAAACTCCTAGAAGATAATGTAGGAAAACATCTTCAAGACCTTGTATTAGGAGGCCACTTCCTAGACTTTACACCCAAAGCACAAGCAACAAAAGAGAAAATAGATAAATGGGAACTCCTCAAGCTTAGAAGTTTCTGCACCTCAAAGGAATTTCTCAAAAAGGTAAAGAGGCAGCCAACTCAATGGGAAAAAATTTTTGGAAACCATGTATCTGACAAAAGACTGATATCTTGCATATACAAAGAAATCCTACAACTCAATGACAATAGTACAGACAGCCCAATTATAAAATGGGCAAAAGATATGAAAAGACAGTTCTCTGAAGAGGAAATACAAATGACCAAGAAACACATGAAAAAATGTTCAGCTTCACTAGCTATTAGAGAGATGCAAATTAAGACCACAATGAGATACCATCTAACACCGGTTAGAATGGCTGCCATTAAACAAACAGGAAACTACAAATGCTGGAGGGGATGTGGAGAAATTGGAACTCTTATTCATTGTTGGTGGGACTGTATAATGGTTCAGCCACTCTGGAAGTCAGTCTGGCAGTTCCTTAGAAAACTAGATATAGAGCTACCATTCGATCCAGCGATTGCACTCCTCGGTATATACCCGGAAGATCGGAAAGCAGTGACACGAACAGATATCTGCACGCCAATGTTCATAGCAGCATTATTCACAATTGCCAAGAGATGGAAACAACCCAAATGTCCTTCAACAGATGAGTGGATAAATAAAATGTGGTATATACACACGATGGAATACTACGCGGCAGTAAGAAGGAACGATCTGGTGAAACATATGACAACATGGATGAACCTTGAAGACATAATGCTGAGCGAAATAAGCCAGGCACAAAAAGAGAAATATTATATGCTACCACTAATGTGAACTTTGAAAAATGTAAAACAAATGGTTTATAATGTAGAATGTAGGGGAACTAGCAGTAGAGAGCAATTAAGGAAGGGGGAACAATAATCCAGGAAGAACAGATAAGCTATT
Source organism: Choloepus didactylus (assembly GCF_015220235.1). Lineage (NCBI taxonomy): Eukaryota > Metazoa > Chordata > Mammalia > Pilosa > Megalonychidae > Choloepus > Choloepus didactylus. The sequence continues at coordinate 7,561,300 of NC_051327.1, read as the reverse complement.
TAACGTTCTGGGGATGCCCAGAAATGACTATGGTCTGTTAATTTCTGATGGTTGTAGTAGGAACAAGTTCACTGAAATGTTGCTATATTATGTAACTTTCTTGGGGTAAAGTAGGAACATGTTGGAAGTTAAGCAGTTATCTTAGGTTAGTTGTCTTTTTCTTACTCCCTTGCTATGGTCTCTTTGAAATGCTCTTTTATTGTATGTTTGTTTTCTTTTTAACTTTTTTTTTCATACAGGTGATTTGAAAAAAGAAGGGAAAGTTAAAAAAAAAAAAAAAAAAAAAAGAAAAAAGAAAAAAGACAAACAAGGGGAAAAAAAAAAAAAAAAAAGATGTAGTGCCCCCTCGAGGAGCCTGTGGAGAATGCAGGGGTATTCGCCTACCCCACCTCCATGGTTGCTAACATGACCACAGACATAGGGGACTGGTGGTTTGATGAGTTGAGCCCTCTACCATAAGTTTTACCCTTGGGAAGACGGTTGCTGCAAAGGAGAGGCTAGGCCTCCCTGTATTTGTGCCTAAGAGTCTCCTCCTGAATGCCTCTTTGTTGCTCAGATGTGGCCCTCTCTCTCTGGCTAAGCCAACTTGAAAGGTGAAATCACTGCCCTCCCCCCTACGTGGGATCAGACACCCAGGGAAGTGAATCTCCCTGGCAACGTGGAATATGACTCCCAGGGAGGAATGTAGACCTGGCACCGTGGGACGGAGAACATCTTCTTGACCAAAAGGGGGATGTGAAAGGAAATGAAATAAGCTTCAGTGGCAGAGAGATTCCAAAAGGAGCCGAGAGGTCACTCTGGTGGGCACTCTTATGCACACTTTAGACAACCCTTTTTAGGTTCTAAAGAATTGGGGTAGCTGGTGGTGGATACCTGAAACTATCAAACTACAACCCAGAACCCATGAATCTCGAAGACAGTTGTATAAAAATGTAGCTTATGAGGGGTGACAATGGGATTGGGAAAGCCATAAGGACCAAACACCACTTTGTCTAGTTTATGGATGGATGTGTAGAAAAGTAGGGGAGGGAAACAGACAGACAAAGGTACCCAGTGTTCTTTTTTACTTCAATTGCTCTTTTTCACTCTAATTATTATTCTTGTTATTTTTGTGTGTGTGCTAATGAAGGTGTCAGGGATTGATTTAGGTGATGAATGTACAACTATGTAATGGTACTGTAAACAATCGAAAGTACAATTTGTTTTGTATGACTGCGTGGTATGTGAATATATCTCAATAAAATGATGATTTAAAAAAAAAAAAAAAAAAAAAAAAAAAGAAGTGATAAAAAGCTGGTGTTGAGAAATTAGTGGAGGAAGATCATGAAGAGCTCAGCAATGAGGGGCTGCAGGAGCTACAGCAGGAACAGCAATAAGAGGTGGTTGAAGAGATTTCTTCAGGTGAGGAAGAGATAAAGGAGATGTCCCCAGTTCCTTGATGAAAGAAATATGTGCAAAATGTGCAGAAGTTCAAAACTTTGTTGAGAAGTGCCATCTGGGCAAAGCTCTGACAAACAGAAATGTGAATTTATTGAGTGACCGAAGAATTTCACATTTTCAAGGAATTCTGAAAAGACAGAAGCCATCCTCATTGGATACATTTTTAGTGAAAGTGACAAAGAGTGTGTCAGAGCCTATGGTGCAAGTTGAATAAAAGCAGAAAAGAGAAAGAACACATTAATTGCAGGTGCCTCATGTTCTATTGGAAGGGGACTCTCTTTTGAAGCAACATGCCATACCAACTCTCCTTCCCACCAGTCACCTCCCACAACCCCATCAGGCCATGGACTCTTCTCAGTACAGGTAAAGTGAAGTTTTGATTTTATTTAATCTAAGTATTTAATAATTTTAGGTGTATTTCTCATGAAAAGTAATGATGTACAACCATATCATTTACATTTTGCCTTAAAAAATGTGCACTGTCTTTGGTTTGGGAACACATTAAATTTATTTACATTATTCCTTATGGGAAACATTTGTTTGGTACTTCTCATTTTTGGTACTCATTGCACCTCCTGAAACCAATTAATGAGGAGTACCAAGTTACCACTGTATTCTTAATCAGGCAACAAAAATTGAAAACATAATTAGCTATATGAAATTGTGAGAAAAATAGCAGCAAGTTCATTCTAAAAAAGTAGAGGAAATAAAAATGATGAAACTAAAATAGACTTAATAAACTAGAGAGCCAAAAATTGAATTAAATTTATCAAAAAGAAAGAAATAGAATAAAAGAACCATTCTTTATTAACTGCCCCCCCCCAAAAAAAACAGGAAGAATATGAGAACAGAGAGAATAAAAGAGGCAGACAAAAACATTAGAAAAGATGTAGTGATTTAGGGGATGAAACTGCATCATTTAAATCAGAAGAGATTAATATCTCTAGTCAGAGTTTGGCTTCTCCTATGACAGAGTAAGTGGCACAAGAATTTCCAAGACGTGACAAATAATCTTCCTTATCAAAGAATGAAATCAGTCTGATAGGTTTCAAAGGTACTGTCAGTAATTAACCTACCAGAACAAAACTGAATAACCTTTAAAGGAAGGCAACATAATCCAAACCCTCTATAATATAGCATTCACAAAATACAGTATATAAAAGTCTAAATGCATGACAAAGCAAGAAATTGTGAACCATATTAGTATATAAAGAATTTAATAGAATCATTTTTCATGATGACCTAGAATGGAAAGGTAGAATACCTAAGATGAAAAATTATCTGGAAGGACTAAACTGAAGATTGAAAGCACACAGGAGTATATCAGTAAACTGAAAGCCTGACCAGTAAAATGTTTTCAAACTGAGAAACTAAGAAAACAAGAACTTAGGCTAACTGAATCAGTAAAAATTGAAGAAAAAGTGGATGAAATTTTATTAAAAATTGGAAACTTCAATTTACAAATTCAAGAAGTTCTGAACAACCAAAGCAGGTTAAATCCAATGGCAACACACACACACACACACACACACACACACACACACACACACACACACACAAACTGGCATGCATCAAGGCACATAATACTCAAGCTACAAAATATGAAAGTTACAAAGAAATATTTAAAAGCTGCCAAGTGGGGCAGGGAGAACACAATACTTGCAGGAGAAAAAGATAATAAATTACGGCTTGTTTCTTATCAGAAACCACATGGCTAGAAGACAAAAAAATATCTGAAATGTGTTAAAGGCAAAAAGAAAAAAAATAATTCCATAGGAAAATTTTCTTAAAAAGCCAGGGTGAAAAAAAAGCAAGGGAGACTAGAGACTTTTAAGATAAATGAAAGTTCAGAAAATTAACTGCCAAAATTCTTCAGTACAAGAAAAGTCAGCAGAAGTTCTTCAGGATGAAAGAAAAATGATATAGGAAGAAAAAAATGATATATAAATAGAAATGATATTCAGAAGAAAAATTTATGAAAATCATCAGAAAAAAAATTGTCAAAAGAAATGAGGAGCACCAAGCATGAGAAATATTTTCCAATTCTGCAAAAGATGACTAAAATACAACTAAAAGACAACATTCTTTATGACAAAAAAATAATATTGTATTTTCAGGTTTGTAATTTATATGAGAGAAAAATAAATGGCACATTGTCCAAACTGACAAGGACTAAATGAAGTTAGAATGTTTTAGAGTCTTTGTACTTTATGAAAATGGCTGCAATTACTTAAATACCCTGAAATAATTTAATAATGTGAATTTCAAACCTTAGAGTAATCATTAGCAATATAGTAAAAGGGGCAATGTAATTAAAAATCCAATAGGGAAAATTGCATATTATATTTTTTGTTAACCCAAAAGGAAGCTAACAGAGAACGATCAAAGGTCTAAAAATGGATGACATAAATAGAAATTAATGTGTCAATAATTATTTTAAATGTAAATAGACTCAACACTCCAATAGAAGAGAGACTTATTGAGAACTAAAATGTAAGAATGAATTATGTAACATTTATGAGAAATGAAAAGTAGGACTAATAAATATATATTTTGTGAATATACATATATAAAAACTACTGTATATATTATTTGTCAAAGAAGACCTCTATATTCCAGAGATATTACTGATAGTATAAAATAACAATTGAGCCAATTATCAGAAAAAAAATAAAAACTTTTATAGAGCTTTAAAACACATTTTTCTGGTTTGCTAATGCTGCCATTAAGCAAAATACTGGAAATGGATTGACTTTTATAAAGGGATTTTATTTGGTTACATAAAATGTCCAAGGTAAGGAATCAATAATAGGATACTTTCACCAAAGGATGGCCAATGGCATTAAAAACCTCTGTTATCTGGGAAGGCACATGGCTTTCATCTGCTCCCAGGTTGCATTTCAAAATGGCATTCTCCAAAATGTTAGTCAGTGTAAGCTTCCAACATCCATCTTCAAAATGTGTCTCTCAGCTGCAGCAAATGTCTGGGCCTGCATGGCTCTTTTTAAAATATACCAGTGATTTAATTAAGACCTGTGCTGAATGAGTGGGGCCACACCTCCATGGAAACATTCAGTCAGAGGTCACATCCTAACCAAAGGTGTCATTCACAGTTGGGTGGGTCACATCTCCATGGAAACAACCTAATCCCAATGTTCCAAGCTAATCAACACTAATACGTCTATCCAGACAGATTGCATCTGCCCCCCCCAAGATTGCATGAAAAAACATGGCATTTGGGGGGACATCCAAACAAGCACACAAATGAATTAAAAAATTGACAAAAATAAATGGAGAAATAGAAATTTTAAAAAATATTAATCAAACTGAATAATTATCAGGGATAAAATGCTAACTTTTTGTTGTCATCTGGGACAAGTAAGTTAAGTCCCCCTACTGTTTCTCACTCCTGATCTTCCACCAAAATTATTTTACTATTAGAAGTGTTTCTTTTGGAATTCAGACAATAAAGATTAAGTAATAAAACTTAAAAAGTCATAAAATTAGTTTTGTAAATTATACTTCTCCAACAATTACATTTTTAAGATTATGATTAATGGCTACAAAAATTGATTTCAGCATTGGGAAGAAAAACTTACTCATGGTGATTTTGCAAGAAGTAAGCAGTGCCTTTTAAGGTGGCATGAACTTCAAAAATCACCTTTGACTCTCATTTTTCTTAAACCAAGGTTATCTCTCTCAAATAAATTGATGCTGTTATTTTAGTTTCCAAAGAAACCTGTCTCAGCATCACTAAATTTTGATGAAAAGAAAAACTGCATTTCCAAAAGTTTATCATAGATATTTTATTTTCTAACTTCTTTAACCATACCAACATTTTTTCTCCTGAAATTCTAGAGTGTGAACAGTTTTTGCTGTAAGTTACATCTAAATCTATAAGAAAGTTGATTTCATTACTTTTAATTAATGCAAAATTCACAAGACAATATTTGCACTGGATATGTTTAGAGAAACTAAGTTTTAGCTTTTTAATAAATTAAAAATTACAAGTCTCAAATTATTATTACTTTCCCTTCTCATTTTTCTTTTAATAAAATAAAAACCAAGTACACTACAATTATTTTAAAAGTTGCAAAAATATTGTTATAGATGAATAAAAATATATGTCTGCTATGTAGATGAATTAAATGGTTCAGCCAAACCAGAATAAACAGACTGGGCCATGTTCTCCAGGTGAGGCCTCAGCACACTCCTTCTGGGGCAGGAACCCAGTGCAAAATACACAAAACCGTGGGTTTTACAAAAGGCTAATTTAACTTAGATCAAAGTGTAACATAATTATTTTAGGATAACAGAATGTTACTGAAAACACAGTATGATAAAATTATGCAAATACATAAGTAAACATTATATAAGGGTCATAAAGTAATTGGAAGAAAATATGTGTAAAGATTAACAACATTTATGAATGATTTTCATTTTCTTCTTTGGATTTTCTTTTATTAAATTTTTGTTTGAGAAATATTGTTTACTTCCATAATAGTGTCATAGTTTTGATTATAAAACAGTTCATTGTGAAAAATGTGCTGTTCTATCCCTGGTGGTTAAAGATATGAACTTTCTGCCACATCATAACTAAGTATTTCTCTAGAAATACCTTCCATGTTACACAGTCAAAAAATTAGAGCATCACAAAGACATCATGCTCAAAATAATGTGCTCTTAGGGGGAAGGAAACTCTCTGTTACACACCTAACATGGATGCATTGGTCCTTGAACTGTTATCCTGGGAATCATACCAAACAATCTTCCTTGGTAATTGGTCCCCAGGTATGACCAAATGTTTCATTATTAGCAATCTTCAATATAAAGGTGTTGTGGCATTATCAGAGTGAAAGGCAAGGGGTAATATTTTCTGCTTATATTCACAGGAGCTCCTTGGAATATTTGTGGGACATAATTTCCAGGAGACTTTCCATTTGAACAAGGCCTGAGAAAATTATTAGGTTTGATTTATTTTACCTCAGGGTACAACAAAAATGTATGAACAAAAAATTAAAACTAATGTATCTAAAAGGGAACAAATATTTCGTCTCAGTAATTTTCAGGTCCTTATTTTGTTTACATATTTTATTTATGAAAAAATATGAGGGTGACAAATTTCTAGTAGATTCTATTGGAAGAAACATTTTCACCACCTTTTGCTTATGGTAAGTATCATTATCAAAACTCAAGAGTTTTATTCAGATCAAATGAATTGGAGACATTATTAGAAGAATATGATTTACACATACATATCACATAGGCCTCACCTAAATAATTCCAGGATTTATAGGAATAGAAATATAGAATTGGTGGAATTCAAGTCCAAAATCAATGTACATATATTGGAAATATGATTTTGGAAGAAATTTGATTTTTAACGATCAATTTAGGAAAATAAATAATCTTCCAAAAATTAAAATATTTGTCATCTCTAATTTTAATGCATTCAAGTAAGATTGAAATTTATGATTAATCATTTGTGTTAAATAATGTTGGATACAAAATAAAAGAAAATAACTCCTTAAAACTGTTTTTCTATTGTTTACCATATATCTAACATTCATTTCAGTTTTTCTGAAATTAAATATACACAGGCATATAGTGCTCCTGGAATGCTCTCTAAACTCCACCTATCTTGGTAGAATTCCAGAGTCAATATTTAATAGATTTACCTCTGGAAATGTTATTTAAAATGTTTCTGCCTTTTTCTCATATAAATAGAGATAATAGTAACACATAATGTATAGTATTTTCAGGAGAGTTAAATGTGTTAATAAATTAATAAAAGTGTCAGGTTCATTCTAATTATGCAATATATGTGAACTTATATTATAACCAAATGATTATTTAAGTCCAATTTATGTTTGGCAATAATGATAAGATTTTTTTAGTCATATTTTGCAAACTATGCTTTGTATATGAATTCTGGAAGCACTAAACAAATATTTTTAAAATGCCAGATCATTCATATAAATAAAAACCTAGATTTCAAGTCATTCATGCTAAGTATCACTTTTGGTTTCCCAACATTTGAAAATAGATGAATCCTATGGGAAGTAGGAATAACACAAATGTGCCTGACTTCATCCTTATGGGATTGACAGACTCTGAAGAGATGCGGCAGGTCCTCTTTATGCTATTTCTCCTGATATACCTGATAACCATGCTGGGGAATGCAGGGATGATACTGATAATTCGCCTGGATCTCCAGCTTCACACCCCCATGTATTTATTCCTCAGTCAGCTCTCATTCATTGATCTCTGTTACTCAACGGTCATCACACCTAAAACCTTAGAGAACTTGCTGACTTCCAAGAAAATTATTTCATTCATGGCCTGCTTCACCCAGATGTCCTTTTTTATCTTCTTGGGTGCCACTGAGTGTTTCCTTCTGTCTTCAATGGCCTATGACCGCTATGTAGCTATCTGCAACCCTCTTCATTACCCAGTTGTTATGTCCACAAGACTCTGCTCTGCCCTCATCACTGGGTCCTATGTGATTGGCTGTACAGAGTCCTTGGTCAATATTCTTTACATGAGCAGTTTGCAATTCTGTAAATCCCATGTAATTCACCACTTTTACTGTGACACAACCCCAATTTTACCCCTTTCCTGCACTGACACTCATGATACTGAAATCATGATATTCATTGTGGCTGGCTCCACTTTAATTGTATCTCTTACCACAATCTGTGTGTCCTACATGTCCATTCTTTCTGCTATCTTGAAAATTAATTCTGCTTCAGGAAAGCACAAAGCCTTCTCTAACTGTGCCTCCCACCTCCTGGTAGTCACTATCTTTTATGGCACTATGATTTTTACCCATTTAAAGCCAAAGAATTCTAACTCCTTGGGAAAGGATCAAGTGGCCTCTGTGTTTTATACTATAGTGATCCCCATGCTGAATCCACTCATTTATAGTCTTAGGAACAAAGAGGTGAAAAATGCTCTCATTAGAATCATGCAGAAGAGAGAAGGCTCCAGGCATTTGAAAAGACAGCAACACTGAACATCCAGGCACATTTTTTTTTGTTATTTTTTTTTTGTATTTTTGGGAAATTACTTGGATTCTCTCTAAAATACATGGATCATTGTTTTGTTTGTATTTCTGTTGAGCCATTCTTTATTTGGCCAAACATGATCTTGCATATGTCCAGGAATATGGTTTTAGAAATCCATTTTGAAAACTGGAAACATGTTATCTAAATATATGTTTTTAAAGTTGAACTTTGTGCAAAATAACAAAATGTAATGTATTTCAAATTATAGAAAATAAATCTCCATGCATGTTCCAATTTGAAAGAATTTTATTACGGAAAATAGCTACATTTTGGCACAATGATAGTTCACAAACAGAAGTCATATACTATATAGAGAAAATATATAGCAGAGTGGTTTAAAGCACATACCTTGGAATCAGACATTCCAGGTTTAGATTCTAGATCTGCTCCTATTTTTTGCTATGTATCCCTAATAAGTCACTGATACTTTAAGCCTCATTTTCCTCAAGTATACAAGATAAGCACTAATTCCAAATCCCTAGAATTATTGTAAACATTTAATCAGATGAGGAATGTAAAGCACTTTATGCAGTAAAAATAAATGATGGCTAATAATACTAGAAAACTTTGAAATATTGAAAAATATTGAAGAAAATAGAAATGCCCCAACAATTACTGGAAGTTATGTGCATATTCTCCTAGACTTACAATTTTGTATGTGCATGTATATGTTACATATATGAACAAATTTTGGTTATTTTCTTTGTAATCTTTTGTAGCTCTCTCTTTTCATTTACCAGTACAAACTTTGGGTATTTCTTTGCCATTTAAACCTGTGAGATGATTATATTCTTGTCTAAATTAGCAAAACAAAGACTGCCTCACAAAGCTTTTCTGTACCTGAAATTTTGCAAATTTGCTAGGTTAAAAATTTGGATGCAGCCATATCTGTTTGATGTCTATTTGCTAAATATTTGTAAAACCTTATTTTCTGTGATGAGTGAATAAGCTGCATAAACTACTCTGTTGAATTTTAAATTATATGTATTTCATGAAATCATTTCCTTTATCCTGATTTCTGTAGCTTTTTTAAAGTTCCTTAAGAATAAACAAATTTTTAAAGTAATGTTTGGTGCTGTTAAAAGAATTAAAGCAAAAGAGAGTTTCTACAGCTGAGAGAATTCACATGGATTCAGGAGGTCATTCTCAAGGTACAATTATGCAGATTTCTCAAACTGACGCAGTATTCAAAGGCTCAAGCAACAGCATTCCAAAAAACCCTAAAGATATCTGGACACCAGAAACAAATCCCAAAATAAAGAATTAAATTAATTATCTAATCTGAAAGATAATTGGAGTGCAGCAAATATCCACCAATCACAAACAACTTCTGTAGTCTTCTTTTCCTTTAAAAATCCTTGCCTGGAAATATCAAGGTGGAACGTGATTTGGGTTGCTACCTGAATCTGTGCTCTCAGAATTGAAATTCTGTGACCCCAAAGATATACCCTTATTACTCTGCACATAGTTTGTTATTTCTCAGATGACAGCTCATTTGTTTTAAAAAAATTTTTAGAGAAAAATTTAAAAACTGGAATTAATAGGAATTAATATTGTAACCAAGAAGTTAGGATTTAACAAATGATTATGGTTATTGAAGCAATGTATAGATATTTCACTTTTACTTTCTAGTGTATTACAATAGTCAGAGGGAAATACCCAAAATTTCTGAACTGTAACCCAGCTGCCTTGATTTTTGAAATGATTGTATAACTGCATAGTCTTTATCTTGTAATTTAAAAAATCTAGTGACTGGCCCTCATTTGTACTCCCAAACCCAGTTTTCCAACTTTAGAATCTTATGATCACAGAAGATAGCCCCTAATATTTATTAATGAAAGAAATTGCATCAGCCCAGAACTAAAACCCATCTCAATCCCTAAATTATCTTGCTAAGCATTTAATCAGTCTGCATAAGCTCAGTGATTAGATCACCTCTGATTACATCACTTTAAGTCATTGTGCTCATTATCCTAAATCCTGCCCATCTTTTGATACTATAAGACCATCAGAGTTACTGCAGCCATGGGAGACAGATTTTAAGGCAAATAGGACATCTGATCTACTGCTTTGTGCTTAGCAATAAACTCTTTGAAACCCCAGTGTCTCGGGGATTGGTCATGTGAGCACATCAGGCAGAGAACCTACTACTTTTGATCAGTATCAATATTTTCTGGCATCTCTTAAGTTTTAGAAAGGTAGAGTGTTAAAGTTTCTTCTATAAGAATATATCCTCTATATAATCTGACAATGCAATTTTAGTTGTCTGAACTTCAAGGATTATTATAAAAAGTATTTCTCAGTTTTCAAGAATTAGATTTTTTGCATATTTAAACTTTTGTAGTTTTAATTAGATTTATTGTTTGCCTCCAAGCAATAGGTTTACAAAATTTGTTCTTTTTTTTAAATTTATATTAAGGCTTTCTCTGTAAAATTAAATCTTATTATTTTTTCTAAAGGTTTTTGGAAAGTTTAAAATAAAGTTCAACACTATTTCAGGAGTAAGGTGTTTAAAAATATTCTGCTAATTAAGAACTATTTAATTTATTCAAATCTTTTAAATCTGCCTCATATTTATGCTTTCTCAATTTATTTTTTAAAATTGTGCCATATAATATGTCAATAGCAAGTAAAATTACTTTAGTGTGGCATATTTTCTTTTGAAATAAATGTTTATATAATCTTTATTTGTTGCTATTCTTCTTTGTTTCTGTTTACAATGAGAGGTAAATCCTTCAAAAGTATTTATTTTTTAATTGAATGCCTTTTTGTGTTATCATTCATCATGAAAGTGCATTTGTCTTTTCTAATGTTTATAGGCTCTTTCCATCTTTTTGGTCTTTTTAATTAGCTATGCTTTATTTGTGCTAATTATGTCATAAACTTTTCTTCTATATATGGTTGAAGTCCCACAATGCATCAACATAGTTTCATTAGTTATTTAATTTTAGAGCAATTAAATTTTTAAAAATCCTATTCTTGCTTTTATCCTTTGACTTCTTCATTTTCACTGTTATTTCTTTCAGCCAATGACAGGTTATTTCTATTATCTTATTCCTTCTGCCTGGAAAATTTGGGAGCACAAGTCTGCTGGCTATAAATAAATTGTTTCTTTGTGTGGTGGTAAATTCCTTATTTTTTAAATTATGCTTTTACATGTAAAAGAGATTTCAGTGTGTATTGGATTTTGCAATGACAGTTATAGTCTGTCAGTATTTTAAGCGTATTTCCCATTATTGTCTGACTTGTAACATTTTTGATGACAAGATTGAGATACCTTGCATGGTTTTTATTTTCTATATAGTACACATTTTTCTCTAATGGCCTTCAAAATTTTCTACTTCTCTTAGATATTTCCACAGCAAGACAAAATGTGTATCTTGCTTGTTGGTTGATTTGTTATTTGTAGTTTGTCTTTCATGGAGTCTTCTAACATATGTAGACCTGTGGTTTGATGTGTTTCCTTATTTTTAGGAAACTTTGGTCATTATCTCCTCTAATATGTATATTTTTTTAATTCACTGCCTCTCTATTCTTATTATAGTACTTCAACTATATGTATATGAGAAGTTTGATATTTGTCCCACAGCACTTGGATATTATTCCCTACACTTAAAAAAAAATCTTCTCTGTTTGGTTAACTTCTATTGGCTTTTCTTCAAGTTCACAAATTCTTTGCTAGTTGTACTGGCTCTATTGATGATCCTGTTCATGAAGTTCTTTGTTTCTTGTACTGTGGGTGTGTATGTGTGTGTGTGTGCTTTTAAAAATTATATTTCTAGCATTTCATTGGACGCTACATAATAGATTCAATTTCTCATGTATCCATACTTGCTTTTATCCTCTATGTTAGATCTTTAAACCTAGTAATTGTCAATTCTCATTTGCCAAAGACCACTAGCAACACCTGTTGTTGAACCATTTCTCACTGCAGTGAGGAAGAACGTAGGCAATGAGAAAATGTGCAATTTCTAAGAAGGTTTTAGAAAAGCACTATTATAGGATTTAAAATTCGGTGGGTTACCTAGGGAGATGGTATAAGAAAACAAAGTTTGCTATTTGATTGGATTCTGCCAGAAAGCATGAACAATTCTATGACTCAGTATCTCAATTTTTATCAATCATTTCAGGCAGACTAAAGTAAGAATAAATCTCTAATTTGTAAAGTAAAAGCAGTTCCTGATTTAGAAGAAAGGAGGAGGATATTTCTATTTTTAG